>NC_089497.1:90227557-90531724 GCF_036850765.1 Saccopteryx bilineata
ACAAAGGAGGTAAGGAAATACAATGGAGTAAAGACAGCCTCTTCAACAAATGGTGTTGGGAAAATTGGACAGCTACCTGCAAAAAAATGAAACTAGACCACCAACTTACACCACTCACAAAAATAAACTCAAAATGGATAAAAGACTTAAATGTAAGCTGTGAAACCATAAGCATCTTAGAAGAAAACATAGGCAGTAAGCTCTCTGACATCTCTCACAGCAATATATTTGCTGATTTGTCTCCACAGGCAAGTGAAATAAAAGACAGCATAAACAAATGGGACTTTATCAAACTAAAAAGCTTTTTCACAGCTAAAGACAATAAGAACAGAATAAAAAGACAAACTACACAATGGGAGAATGTATTTGACATTGCGTCTGATAAGGGGTTAATAACCAAAATTTATAAAGAACTTGTAAAACTTAATACTAGGAAGACAAACAACCCAATCCAAAAATGGGCAAAAGAAATGAATAGACACTTCTCAAAAGAGGACACACAGATGGCCAATAGGCATATGAAAAAAATTTCAACATCACTAATGATTAGAGAAATGCAAATTAAAACCACAATGAGATATCACCTCACACCAGTCAGAATGGTGCTCATCAATAAAACAACACAGATTAAGTGCTGGCGAGGATGTGGAGAAAAGGGAACCCTTCTGCACTGCTGGTGGGATTGCAGACTGGTGCAGCCACTGTGGAAAACAGTATGGAGATTCCTCAAGAAATTAAAAATCGAACTGCCTTTTGACCCAGCTATACACTGTTAGGAATATACCCCAAGAACAGCATAGCACTATTTGAAAAGAAGAAATGCACCCCCATGTTTATGGCAGCATTGTTCACAATAGCAAAGATTTGGAAACAACCCAAGTGTCCATCAGAGGACGAGTGGATTAAAAAGCTTTGGTATATATATACTATGGAATACTACTCAGTCATAAGAAATGATGACCTAGGATCTTTTACAACAACATGGATGGGCCTTGATAACATTATACTGAGCTAAAGAAGTAAATCAGAAAAAACTAAGAACTATATGATTCCAAACATAGGTGGGACATAAAGATGAGACTCAGAGACATGGACAACAGTGTTGGGGGTACAGGGTGGGGGGAGGAGAGGGAGGAAGTTGGGGGAGGGGAGGGGCACAGAGAGCATGGCTTTTCAACATTTGCCATATTCCCCCTTTAATCTATAGACAGACAACAAATATTTACTTATGGTGTTTCCACTATAAAGACTGCTATCTTAGGGACAAATGCTGATGAACTATTTCAGCAGTTCTTCCTCTTCAAAGACTTATATGTCAACATAGAGGTCCATGTTTCATAGGACATACTCAAGCTCACTCCATGCTCCCTGGAGCTTTAACACAAGGGAATGACTTTTTTTTTTTTTTTTTGTATTTTTTCTTTTATTTATTTATTTATTTTTCTGAGGATGGAAATGGGGAGGCAGTAAGGCAGACTCCCACATGCGCCTGACCAGGATCCACCTGGCATGCCTACCAGGAGGGAATGCTATGCCCATCTGAGGGGTAGCTCTGTTACAACCAGAGCCATTCTAGCAACTGGGGTAGAGGCCATGGGGCCATCCTTAGTGCCCGGGGTGGCTTTGCTCAGGTGGAGCCTTGGCTGGGGGAGGGGAAGTGAGAGACGGAGAGGAGGGAGGGGAAGGAGAGGGGGAGTGTTGGAGAGGTAGATGGGTGCTTATCCTGTGTGCTCTGGCCAGGAATCAAACCCGGGAATCCTGCACACCAGGTCAATGACTCCTACGGGTCTACCATATGCTTTTTACTTAAAAAAATTTTTTTTACATTTCTTTTGAAGGCTGATGAACAGGAGACACCAAATCTTTTTCGCCTGCAAACTACTACCTTCTTCATTAGATCCAGCTAATAACACTGTTTTGTCTTTTTCCAAATAGCTCCAGATATATGGAAAAGATTTATATAGGTGGATGGGGATCCTCAAACCCCTCAGCGAGATCTTCTGAGCATGGCTTTTAAGATACCTAGAGGCAGAAAAAGCCCAATAGAGATCAGGAGAACTACCAGCTTTTAGGATACACCCTTAAGGGCTCCAATGCCCCAAAGGGGTCTCATAGGATGCCATCTGGGTCCTGCTTCAATAGTGGAAAGGAAGGTCATTGAGCTAAAGCCTGCCAGGCTTACATGCCTCTGCTGTGAGGAAACAGGGACACTGGAAGGTAGGCTTCCCCCTCGCTCCTCTAAGGGAGGGTTCAGTCTCTTCCAGCCCTGCTCCAGCCACCTATGACCTAACCTTGCCCAGAAAGCTGGGGTTGGCCACTGAAGGCTGAAGGTGTCCAGGGCCGTCAGCCCCATCTATGACACTGTGGACGAGCCTAGCATATTTCTTCCAAGAAGCAGGTAAACTGATCTCATTTGCACAAGGGCCACTTAACTATGTTTTGCCTGAATAGTCAGGTTTTTTATTCTTCCCTCGAAGATCTCTGTTGTGGGTGTTGATAGTCCTATGTTCTGCTGCTTTGCTAAGTATATAGTGTTTCCTTTATCCCTCCTACCTCAATGCCCCACTCATATTTCAGGCTGGGACCTACTCCTGATGTAGAGCTCTCCTTCCCCCTTTTGCCAACTTGTATTATGAATTTACCTTTGTCACCCAGCTTAGTGTATCCCAAGGTTCTCTTTACCATGCCACAGTCGCAGAGTTTCAGGAAAAAGCAACCTGGTCTCAACTCTCCAGGCAGAGGAGAACAGAAGCTCCATATCCATGCATGCTGCAAATGGCTTTTCCAGTCTACTTGAATCATTACCAGCTAGAAGCAGCTGTCATTGGGACTTGGACATGAGCTGCAAAGTATAGAATGGTGACAACATTTCCAGTGCCATGCTGACTTTTCCTGTGTGGACTTTTCCTGGACTCCTGCTCCCTGTGACAGCTCCTAACAGACTGAACTGGGGTTGGGTTGCATTTCTCAGGGATTTGGCATGGTGATGGGGCCAACTTGGACTTGGTGAACATGTTAAGGACACTACTCTTTTATGGATTCTTGCTGTATTGCTCAAGAGTTTGCTTAAAGGCTTTTTTTTTTTTTTTCATTTTTCTGAAGCTGGAAACTGTCGTCAGACAGACTCCCGCATGCGCCCGACCAGGATCCACCCGGCACGCCCACCAGGGGCGGTGCTCTGCCCCCCAGGGGGCGATGCTCTGCCCATCCTGGGCGTCGCCATATTGTGACCAGAGCCACTCTAGCGCCTGAGGCAGAGGCCACAGAGCCATGCCCAGCGCCCGGGCCATCTTTGCTCCAATGGAGCCTTGGCTGCGGGAGGGGAAGAGAGAGACAGAGAGGAAAGCATGGTGGAGGGGTGGAGAAGCAAATGGGTGCTTCTCCTATGTGCCCTGGCCGGGAATCGAACCCAGGTCCTCCGCACGCTAGGCCGACGCTCTACCGCTGAGCCAACCGGCCAGGGCTCTTAAAGGCTTTTAATCACTGTAAAAAAAAAATAGAAGACTGGATAAAGAAGATGGGGCACATATACACCATGGTATACTATTCAGCTCGAAGAAAGGATGACATCGGATCACTTACAGCAGAATGGTGGAATCTTGATAACATTATGCTGAGTGAAATAAGTGAATCAGAGGAAAACAAGAACTGCAGGGTTCCATGCATTGGTGGGACATGGAAGTGAGACTAAGGGACATGGACGGGAGTGTGGTAGTTACGGGGGGAGGGAGGAGGAAAGGAGGGAGAGGGGGAAGGGGAGGGGGGAGGGGTACAAAAAAAACTGGATAGAGTGTGACGTGGAGGACGATCTCTCTTTTGGTGATGGGTATGCAACAGAACTGAATGACAAGGTAAACTGGAAATGTTTTCTTTGAATATATGTGCCCTGTTTTATTGATGTCACCTGTTGGGCAGATAAAATGTATTATGCTCACTTTGTTAAAGATAACACGAGGAGGCTGTCGCCCAGGTGATATTAATGTGTTTGTAGCCTGGGGCTCGGTTTTGGGATTAAGCCTTTCCCACCCGTTTTGATGTGGGGTGGTACAATCCAATCATGCCTCAGAGAAGTGACTTTGTATTAGAGACTTCCCTATTTTTTATGTTGGATTAAAGGTTGTGAAGCTACACTATAAAATGGGGGCAGAACGGGAGCTGGCGCTCTTGGTTCCTGAGATTATCATTAGGAGAGAGAGCAGAGGAGAGCAGAGAAAGGCCACGTGGAAAAGGCCAGGAGAAGCAGCCAAGATGGTGGAGTGCTGAGTGAGATGCCAGTTTGTGTAGAGTTTGTATTTGGGATAAGGAAGGAGATGGGGAACAGAGGTGAATAAAGCTGGTGAGCTAGAAACCTTTGATTCTAGGAAACTCAGATAAATCAGTAGCTTTGTGAGCACTGAATGTGATTGGGTTTTGGAGCCCAGTGTGTGTTTTTACTTGCCCGCCAGGTGCAAGCTAGGATTAAAGATGAAGGCCCATCAGTTCTTGGCTCCATTGTTTCTTTACCGACTGTCCGAATCCAGTGCGAACCTGCATGAGCCAGGCGGCTGCTGTGATGGTGGCCCTGGCCGTGGCTGCTGGCTTTACATCACCCCATTAAAATAAAAATTTGTTTATAAAAAAAAAACACCTTTAATCTAATATACAAACAAGGAAGTCTCTGATACGAAGTCACTTATCTGAGGCATAATGGGATTCCTCATGAGAGTGCACCACCCCACATCATGCAATAGTCAAGGGTGTGGGGAAATAGCTTAGTCTTAAAACTAAGCCTTAGGCTATAACAACCCTGCCTGCTTACAGCCTGTCCCCACACCCAATGCAAACTATAAGTGAGTAAACATATATATCATATTTACAAACTTATTTGACCAACAGATGACAAAAGAATCGTTGAAGATAAACTAAATTTACAGACCTGAATCAGGACGATTAATCTGATTTTTTTGTCCAGATGGGCCCAAACTATTAACATGAGCTCCAAAGTAAGAACTTCCATAGCTGAAGGAAGAAGAGATAAAGGAGAAGTCAGAGAATTAAAAACATGAGAAGGACTCCAGGGGAAGCTGTTGTCCTGAAGATGGAGGGGGGATTTTGAAGAGAAATTCAGGCAGCCTTAAGGATAAGGGCAAGGCTCCTGGCTGACAGCCAGCAAGGAAACATGGACCTCAGTGCCATAGCCACAAGGAACCAAATTCTATCAAAGACTGAATGAGCTCAGAAGGACAATCTCCCTCAAAGTCTCCAGATAAGAGTCCAGCTCACTGATGCTCTCTTATTCCACAGATTTTCGCAGCCTTTGTCACCAGTTTTATTACATCAAAAGTACGTTGTAAGGCCAGAGGCTGCCACTGTGATGGCCATGCACATTCAGGTTCTCATTGAATTCAGACAGATGGTAAAGAAACAGTGGAGCCAAAAAATGGTAGGTCATTTCTTTATTAAAGTCTTTCACCAGCCAACGAGCAAACACACAGGGAAAACAATTCCCTCTCAGTCAGAGCTCCCAAAGCTCTGACACATTTTCTGGTTCCACAACCAGAAGAATCTTCTCTGGTTTCTCCTAGAATCAAAGGCCTCACCAGTCTCAGCGGAGCTCGCAAAGCCCCTCAGCTCTGGTTCCCCATCTGCACACCTTCTCTTTTCCCGCTGTAAAGCCAGTAGCCACAGCCACCAACACAGCCGCCTGGCCCATGCAGATTTGAATTTAATTCAGACAGATGGTAATGAAACAATGGAGCCAAGAACTGGTGGGCCATTAGCTTTAATCCTAGCTTACACCTGGCGGGAAGAAATACACACAGTGAAAAAACACTTCCCTTTCCATTCAGGCCTCCAGAAGCCCCTGACTTATCCGAGTTTCCTAGAATCAAAGGTTTCTAGCTCCCCAGCCTTATTCACCTCTGTTCCCCATCTCCTTCTCTTTGCACAAACTGGCTTCTCCTTCAGCACTCCACCATCTTGGCTGCTTCTCCTGGCCTACTCCACGTGGCTTTTCTCTACTCTGCTCCAGCATGGGATCCATTTCTCTTTCTCTCTCATGCCAGACGATTTAAGTTATCTCTTTTGTTTCCTATAGTCTTGCTAACCTATGCTTTTTTACTTTTACCCTTCATACTAAACAATTATTATTATTTTTTTGTGACAGAGACAGAGAGACAGAAAGAGGGACAGATAGGAACAAACAGACAGGAAGGGAGAGAGATGAGAAGCATCAATTCTTTGTTGCAGCATCTTAGTTGTTCATTGATTGCTTTCTCATGTGTGCCTTGATGGGGGGCTACAGCAGAGTGAGTGACCCCTTCCTTGCTCAGGCCAGCAACCTTGGGTTCAAGCTGGTGCACTGTGTTCAAACCAGATGCGACAGTGCTCAAGCCAGCGACCTCGGGTTTTCAAACCTGCGTCCTTTGCACCCCAGTCTGACGCTCTATCCACTACGCCACTGCCTGGTCAGGCAAACAACTATTATTTTTTGAAAAGATAATTTTATTCATTGTATTTTCATTGATACAAATAAAAAATTTTTATCATGTGCTTATATTACTTTTTTTAGGACTATAAAAAATTGCACAGAAAGTAGAGTTTTTGTATACCCCATACCACTCCACCCGGTTTCTTGCAGTGATGGTACATTTATTACAACTGATGAATTAGTACTTTAATATTAACTAAAGTCCACAGTTTACATTATGGAAATATAGTTGTGGTTTCTTTGATGACCCCACACAGGGACCTCTGCGTTGCATGTTTCCAAATCAATGCATACTTTGGCCAGTCTCCTGTAGCTCTAACCCAACCAGCTGGGGTTACCTTTGGAAATACACAGCACAATGTTTTTCTGTTACAGTCCCTCTGTATTGAGGGACCTTTCCACTTGTACAGCTTCTCTTGGGTTAACTTCTAATTGATCAAAATGAAGCTCACTCATCTTTGCCATACCAACTACTCCTTGGTGGCTCTCTCTAACCCTACTTACCTGGGTAACTGCAATCACAGCTTTTTACCTATAGACTTTTTTTTTTTTTTTAGAATGAATGAGCTACTGTGTTCCTCTAATGTTTTCCGCAGCCAGCATGCATTAAATTCTCTGACTGATCCATGTGAATGGAGGCTGGAACTGAAAAGGAAGCTTCGCTCCACTCTCAAAAGAGTGGGTCTCAGTGTACACCAACTCTACCTCTTCCTTCTATGTTATTGCACCTTTGGTCAGTTTATATTCTAGAATGCTGGTTGGCCAGCGTGTCACCTGGTTGGTTTTGGAGCTACTGCACTTAGGACTATGAGAATATTTTTTACCTCTTAATTAATTATTTTGTTTTCAGAGTTTTTGAACCTCTGCTGGTAGCAAAATAGAAGAAAAATTCCTTTAAAACTTTGTTACACTAAATTACACTTTGGTATTTGTTCTTGTATTTCCTTGAACTGTGGCTTGCTGAAATGTCAAGTGGCATTTTACTTTCGAGCAGAATGATCTTTTCAATTTAGAAATATAGTATGACCAGTCCTGTACAATAATAGAATCCTGGGAATGGAAAGACTTTTGATATGACAAAATGCCCCACCTAGCCATCCAAATCAATTTTATAGATCAGGAAATAAAGTTACCACAGGATTACACAGACATTTCATTGTTTTTCTTCCTACAACACCATTAAAAGAGCAAAGGCAAGTGTTAGAGATTCCTTTTTAAGAGTATTTTAGTCAGTAAATTAGTTTCCTCTTCCTTCTGACAAACTCAGTTATTATTTTTTTAATAAGCCTTTTCTTAAAGTTAAAATTTAGCATTTAAACTGTTTACTTTTTTCTTGACCTCTATTTCATCTTATTATATTTTCTATTATTGTATGACACTTCATGTTATGAAAATTTGTGCTGGTGTGCAGGTTTTTAAATTCACTGATTTCTGTTAAACTAGAGGTTTGTATTCTGTGAGACTAAATAGGTGTACAGCAGAGTGATCTCTCACCTTGTTTGTAAGTTCTGTAGACCATGAGAGAAATTTCTAGCAATAAGAAGCAAAGTTATCTCTATTTTACTATATCTTGTTAATAACAATACATCAAAAAATACCTGTGATCTTTAAAATTGCTACCTGTATCTAATTTAGATGATTGGATTGAAATTATTTTAAGACCTTATAGTAATGAGATAATACAGAATAATGTCATTTAAGAATTATTAAACAAATTGAAAGAAAGGGTTAAAACATATCCGCAGAATCAGCTTAGAGATATTTCTCACTTCCCCCAGAAAGTCAGTGTGGAAACATACAGGTGCAATGTCATTGTGTGTTATAAAATGTTCTTCATGGCCTCCATCTAACATTGAAGAGATTATAGAGTACTTTTTCCTTAAGAGGATATTATTCTAAAAAATGTGCTGTTTTCCTAATCAGATTAGTAAATCCAAGGAGAGAATCATGCCAGTTCTTGTTCATAGGCAAAAATAAGAAAAAAATGTGTAAAAGAATTAAAGAGACAAAAGGGGGTAAAGCACTCTTGATGTATGTGTTTGCAGGTTGGGAGTATGTATAGATGGAAGGCTGAAACAGAAGAAGATAGAGAAAAATAAAAAGCAAATAAGAATAGAAGAAGCAAGGAAAATAAGAAATTTAAAATTATGTTCTTATTTTAATATCTAAGAGTCTTTTTCTAAGATAAACATGTGTGCGTATATTGTCTTCTGGTTTATACATAAATACAAGTTTTCCACAATGCTTAAGGCATTTTATATATTATGTCTGAGAAATAGGTATGTGGTAAACTGTCATCTTCTATTTAAGCATTGGGAAGATGAGTATGACTATTGAAGTTAAAAGAATAAAGAACCATAATGATAAGTTAACAATTGATACAGGGAAATATATTTTCCCTTCATAAGGTTGTACATAAATACCATTAAAAATGAAAAAAGAAGAAGAAATAAGTTAAAGGATAAAAAAAAGGCAGCAAAAATACAGTGGATATGCATTTTTCTTAATTTATGGCAATATGTGGTTATCTGGACTCACACAAAACCAATCCAGGAAAATAAAAATAAAATAATTTAGAAAATGTAGCCTCAGAATATTTTTAATTTAAAAATAATACATGTTCATTAGGGCAAATTTAGAAGTACAAATAAGCAAGAAGTTGAAAAGAATCACTGTAGCAAAGCCATTGCTAACACCTTGGAATTTCACTCTCCAGCTTCCTTCTGGGCAAACTGATGCAAATAAACATTCAGTTTATAAAAATGAGGATTTAGTATACTGTATTCCCCATTTATAAGACACACCTTTATTTTGGGGCCCAAAATTTGAAAACAAAATGTATTACATAAAGTTATTGAACTCAAGTTTTATTCATTATAAAATTTATACAACTCCTCATCACTATAAAAACTACCATCCATTAGCTTGTCCTCATCTGTGTCTGATGACGAATCATTGTCTTCATATATTGCCTTGTCCTCAGTTCCATCTGTGGCATTTGAAATGCTACACTTCTTAAATCACTGAACAATGATCTCAATCTTGATATTATCCCAGGATCTTTTCACCCAGGTATAAATTTCTCCTATAATTGGTTTCTTCATTATTCCTGCTAGTGTTAAATTGTCCCCAGACTTCATTCATTGGTTCCATTCATCTCTCATGGCAGCTTTGAAGGGCTTTTTAATGCTGACATCATGTGGTTGGAGCTGGGATGTCAACCCTCCAGGTATGACGGCAAGTTTTGTTTTTTGCTCTGCAGCAATCTTCTTTGTGATTTTTTGTTCTGTGTGCCTTGAACTGATCAAGCATCAATAGGGCAGGTTTGGGTAAGAACCCACCTGGTCTCCTTCTCCAAACTTTCTCAAACCAGATCTTCATCCCATCCTGATCCATCCAACCCTTGTCATGAGTGTAGACAATCACTCCTTGAGGAATGTCTTCTTTTGGCATTGTTTAGCATTTGAAAATCAGCATAGGAGGCAGCTTGGTTCTGTCACCACAAGCTAGAAGTGTATAATGGCTCTTTTCATGTCCACTTATCTTCACAGTTACAGTTTTCACCCACTTCTTATCAACAGTTCTGTTACTTGGGACATCAAATTGAAGGGGGACTTCATCCATATTTGCAATCTGTCCCAACTCAAAGTGATGTGTCTTCCAACATTGAATGACAAAACTATGAAATTCCAGGACCTTCTGCTCACAGCTTTCAGGCATCTTTTGGGCAAGTCTGGTGCATGTACGCATGCTTAGTCCATTCTATTTCATGAACCTGAAGCACCAATTGTGTCTTTCTTTGAAATTAGTAACTTCTTTTTCATCAGCAGTTCTTCTTGCCTCATGCTGACCATCTTTGTGGACACAGGAATTCCAATTGTCCTTTCTTCTTCGATCCATATCTTCAATTCCCTCTCTAATCAGCCCATTTTGCCTCTCATGGGCTTCTTCTGCCATGGTGTTTTCAGTAGGGTTTCTTCTTTCCGTAGCCAGTCTCGATTGACTTAGTTGGAGGACTAAACTTACGTTCAGCAGCATGATTTCCATTCACTTTTGCAGATTGGATAACTTTTGACTTGAATTCAGCACCATATGAAAATCTTTTCTGAACCATTTCTGGGCAGAATGTAGCAAAATGTAACCTACTGTAATATACCAGTAGCAAGTGTAAAACAATGAGTGCAAAGAAAACAAGCATGAAAAAGCAGGAAATGCAAGTTAAAAAAATCTACAACAATGAGCACAAAAACAAGCAGGAAAAAGTGGGGAATGCAAGTAAAAAAATCTACAACTACTGTATAAGATGCACCCACTTTTTAGACCACAAATTTTTTGGAAAAGGGTGTATCTTATACATGGTGAAATATGGTACCTCGTTTATAACCTGTTTTGTCACTTAAAAATACACAGCAAGTTCATTTCTATATTTTTAATATAAATGTCCACAGACATAAACAATCATTAGACTCCCAGGAAGATATTCTTTTCAAACATTTACACTGTTTACAAATTTTAACCAGAAAAACATTTCTTTTAATATCTTCATGTGCACCTGTTAGAATACTCAGCTGAATTCAGCATTTGAATAAATTATTTGAAGTTGTTGAATCAAAAGGCTTAAAGGCCTCTGGGTCATTTTACCAAACTGTTGTCCTGACACGTGGGCTCTCTCTCCAGCATACAGTGTATAAAAACAGCTGCCTCGGAACCAACACTGGATGTTGTCATTGTGTTTAATTGTTGTTGATCTCCCATTATTGCTTAAAATTTCAGTTTTATTTTATTTTTTTCTTCTTATTATTATTATTTTAGAGAGAATAAGGGAGAAGGAAAAAGAGAGAGAGACAGAGAGGAGAGAGATGAGAAACATCAGCTTGTAGTTGTATCACTTTAGTTGTTCATTGATTGTTTCTCATATGTGCCTTGACTGGGGGGCTCAAGCCAGTGACCTGTAGGCTCAGATCAGCAACCTTGAGATCATGTTGATGATCCCTCACTCCAGCCAGCAACCCCACATTCAAGCTGGCAAGCCCCATGCTCAAGCTGAGGAGCCCACACTCAAATCGGTGACCTCAAGGTATTGAATTGGGGACCTCAGTGTCTGGGGTCAATGATCTGTTCACTACATCACCAGCAGTTAGGTTTAAATTACATGTTAAAATTATCTGTAGAAGTGAACATTTTTTCACATGCTTATTAACTTTTAATAATTCAATAATGAAGTTGAAAGAGATGTTAGAAGTCTACTAAACTGACTTCTGTGGCAATCTTAAGAAAAGCATATCTTAGCTTCCTCTTGAGTAATCACAGGATGTGCTTGCTGTCTCATAGACAACAATCTCTGTGATTAGACCACTGACTACAAAAGAATGGCCCTAATGTTAAGTCAGATCTGTCCATTTGTAGCGATCTCTTTCATTGGTCTTTATTCTCCTTCTAGGACAACAAAGAGCAAATTTTTTTCTACCTGCTTTTATCTACAAATTTTCTTTTGCTTATCATTAAGAAAGTTGCTTATGAGGATAGAGTTAATTACTAGAAACCAGGTCTAAAACATAAGAGAAGAAATGAAACAAATTTCCACCAATTTCTCAATTAGTTTAAAGCACACTTAAAAGTAATGTTTTTCAGACATGTGAAATAGTTATGATGTTATAAATTCTATTTTACTGTAATAAAAGAACTGATATTTAATATTATTTATGTTATTGATTACCTAATTATTCTGCCTAATTATTATTTAATGTGAGAAATTAAAGTGGGAAATTATTTATGGATGACTATAAGAAAAAATATGCAAGACATTAAAATCTCATTTTAAATCAGGCCTATGTGTCATAAAACACTTGGAGGGTTGACAATCTTCTTTCACCAACAATCTGTGGCAATAACTATCACATGCCCATGAATGACAGATAAAAGCAAACAAAAGCTGACTCAATCTTTGAAATATAAGTCTTAAAAATAGTTACACAGCAAATTATTTATTTTTATAAATGCTGTAGATCCTTAGTTTTAATCTGATCATCCTGATAGTTCTCAGGAGTATTAGAATTGGTTATAGAAAGTATTCCTCCCTTCTACACCCAGAACCGAGAGATAGGGGTCAGTTAGAGTTTTTTAAAACATTCCTAACCTAATAACTACAAAGGCCTAACTGCATCACACCCTATCTTTCCTATATCTGCCACCTACTGCTTTTGTTACAGATTCTTTTGCCATCTTAAAATGATTCTCTAACGATACCATCATTCTTGTCTTCAAAGCCCAGATAGTGGCTACATAATGCATTCTTATTCATAGGAGATAACATATGTGAGGGAGGCCATTCCAATGTGATTTGGGAAAAAACTGCCACCTGGTCTTAGTCTTTGGATTGCAAAGATTTCCTAGAGAAAATAAAAAGTATATTTCCAAAAACCATATATATCTACTCCCTCCAATCAAAGAAGTAGAATTCTCCTCCTTATCACCCTTTAAGTGTGCACTGTACCTAAATGTGTAGAAAGAAAGAGAAAGAACTGAAAGCCAGTGCAGAGCCTGACAAACACAGCCTTGATGAAGTGAGGAGGTCAACAGCAACAGCCGAAAATCAGGATGATAGCACGTTCCCTTGATAAGAATTAATAAGAATAGCGTTTCATCTCTTCTGTCTTCCTCTGAACAACCCATAACCGCCATCTAACCATAAGAAAAACATCAGAGAAATCCAAACTAAGGAACATTCCACAAAAATTTTAGCAAGTATTCCTCAAAAGTTCCAAGGTCATAGAAAACAAGGAAAGTCTGAGAAATCATCATACACCAGAACAAGATTCTTCACAGTAAAATTTATAGCTGTGAAGGTTGAGGTCTGTGGCATTGAGTGTAAAACATATGAGACCGTTTCTTGTTTTCTGACTTATAACTATATAATGAATTTCACTATATTTTATTGTTAAAACATTTTTCATTGAATTCAAGCCAATCAAAAATTTTTTATAGATTCAAATGATTATCCTCAAAAATACTGAATATTTCTGAAATTTGTGTACCATAAGGGGAGATACAGGCCTGATACCGGATAAAAGGGGCTTGACACACCCCACTGATTGTCATCTATAGCTAGTACACAGGGCAAGCACAGTGTGTATTTCCATAAAATTTTCTTCTGCATAGATTTTCTCTGACCTGCCAGTTGTTATGAGGACAGATCTTTGCTTTAGGTAGCAGTTCAGCTTCTCTCTAGCTCTTACCATTTTATATTATCTCATGGCTAAAAGGCATTTTATTCAAAGATTTGGCTTATTTTTATGCAAATAAATATTACTACCTAAGCCCACAGGATAGAGATTTTTTTTTTGTCAAAGTAATATAAGTATTTATAGTCAGAAAGTGTCTGTTCATCCTTTGTGGTTAATTTTATTTCACCATGAATTATTTTCTTCCAGTGTCAGACCATCCAAAGTTATACATTTAGGTATAACATATAAGGAAAGAAATATATATAAGAAAAAAAGCATAACTTTTACAACAGTGAAGTTATACAATAATCAACCATTAAGTAATCAGCACTGATACATTTTTTTTTAGTGTTAATATGTTATTATTGGTATGAAAAAGACAAATAGCTACTCTCTGCCAGGAATGTTGATATTTCTTAATAAACTTGAAAGTAAGGTCCTATGATCCCCAGTTACAAAGGAAGAAAGTGAGGCTCAGAGACATTAAGTGACTTATCCAAGGCCGCCCAGCATGCAAGTGGTTTCTAGAAGTGTCATATCTAAGCCCGAACACACATGAATAGTTCCCAAAATAGAGTTGACACAGAATGTTAATTCTTTCCCTTAAGTGTTTCAGAAATGAAAATGAGTACAAATAAATTTTTTTCTCAGGAAGCACAAATCCACACAGAATGATGTATTAGTTTAGTTACTGGCTGACTAGAAAAAGAATGATAAAAAAGCAATTGAAACAAAAGAATCATTACTACACTGAAGTGTATTATTTAAAAGTGTAGCGAGAATCATCCCCAAAGCTTAGTTATATAATGAGACTATTTCACACACTACAAATCTTTCTTCAACTTATGTCCAAGGGGAAGAGTTACTTTTATACAACATACACTTTAGTTTTAGAATTCATGTTAAGCTGTACATTTACACAGCATGTGAACTATTCATTGCATTGTGTGCCCATCACCCAAAGTCACTCCACTTTCTGTCACCATATGTTTGGGCTCCTTCACTCCTCTCTCTCTGGTAACTACTTTAATTTGTCTACATTTATAAATCTCAGTTTCATATCCCACTTAAGTGTGAAATCATATAGTTCTTAACTTTTTCTGATTTACTTATTTCACTTATAAGAATATTCTCAGGGTCTCTCCATGTTGTCATAAATGGCAATGTTTCATCATTTCTTATGGCTGAATATTATTCCAATGTATATATGTACTGCATCTTCCTTATCCAATCCTGTGTGTTCCTGTGGACCAATGTCACTCCATTCAATTTAATTTTAAATAAAAAAATGGGACAGCCTCAGGCTCATGAGTAATAACTAAAAAAAAAAAAAAAAAGAATTTGTGTTGAAACTTTGCTGTCAAAGTTACATCATTATTTGTTAATATTCAATATACATTTATAAGCTGATCTACTCCACAGGACTTTTAGAAGGATTGTTCTTACATAGTACATGTAAAACACATAGAACAGTGCCTGGCTTATTATAGAAACTCAGTGCAATTTAATTAGCAATGTTATTATGATTATTATTCTTTGAAACATGACCTTTGGAGTGAAATATACTTGAGCTTAAGTCCAAGGTCAACTGTTTACTAGCTGTGTAACTTCAGGCAAGTTATTAAAGCATCTTGAGTCCTCTATTTTCTTATCTGTCAGAAGGGCATAATGATACTTCACAAGTTATTAAGATTTTTTCTTTGGTTTAACATATACATTGTTTCTCATCATCAGCATCACTTGAAACTTAGAAATGTAAATCTGGGGGTCCCACCTTAATAAATAAGAAATGGAGTGGTGCATAGTGGTTTATGCTTTAACAAGCCCTGCAGTGACTCTGCAGCCTGGTCACGTGAGAGAGCCACGGACACACAGGAGCTGTCCCCCAGCGGGCGCTGGAGCTGTCAAGTGAGAGAGCCACGGACACACAGGAGCTGTCCCCCAGCGGGCGCTGGAGCTGTCAAGTGAGAGAGCCACGGACACCCAGGAGCTGTCCCCCAGCGGGCGCTGGAGCTGTCAAGTGAGAGAGCCACGGACACACAGGAGCTGTCCCCCAGCGGGCGCTGAAGCTGTCAAGTGTTAGTTGACTTATTTTCTAAATACTGAGTCACCACAATGACAAAAGCACAGTGTCCCATCTTCATAGAGCTAACAATCAGACAAACATAAAATTACATCTTGAATTAAGCTTTTGTAGGCTTCTAATCTATTATCCATTTATCCCATGAAGGAAAAAGGAAACATTTTCACTTTGTCCAAGAATTTGCTTTTAAGGGTGTGATAAAAAACAACAACTATCCTTCCCATCATCTCCTTGTACACATCTTATACAATAACACAGCTCTGATTTATGTGTTAACAAAATGAGAAAGTACCTGCAAATTTAAATTTTTAAGGTATTGTTAAATTAAAGCTTAAAGAATAGATTTTCTGTCACAAAGGACACAACTGAGAAAAGAAAAACTGGAGCTTTTTCAAAACTGCAGAATACTCATTGTCAAAGGAAAATAGCAAAAGTATATAAAATAAAAAAGAAATTGAGTTGCCTGTGGTCCCTTTGAATGAAAGAACCACCAATTTATTGTGAACAGTTATGCTTCTAGGGTTTGCTGATGACTGCAGCTGTACCAACTGAATAACAAGAAGGTTGAATTTTAAAAAGTTAACTTGGAAATGTGCTGGTGCCTTCTGAGGAATTAATGATATTATACTCTTATTTCTATCTTCCCCTAAAACCTGCTGCTGTGAAGGCCCTTTCAGCTCATTAAGAATTGGAGCCCTGCAAGTGCGAACTGAAGTGAGTAAATCGGCTTTTCTTTGAGACCCGAGAAATACTTGAAGGCAGAGGCAGAAGGGGCGTGTACCCAACTTCCACAGCACCCATTGCTTTCTGAGAGGAAGTCCACAGCCACCACACACTCCTACCATCTCTCCCCATGGAACTTAACCAATGAAAAAATAAAGTAGAAACATGAAAGCAACCTGTTTGCCTCCTAGGATGCATTAAATGAAATGTGGTTTGGCTGCTAAGATTTATAGCTGAGCTGCTGATCTGTGTTCTCAGACAGGACAGCAACAGTCTGGGATACTTAGAATGTTTTCATGTTGTCACTTTTCTTAAGTCAGGATGCCAAGAGGATGTATTATGAATTGCCATGGATGAAAAGTTCTCCCTCTAAATAATCTTAATTTTCAAAACTGATACCTAAGAAAGACATCATAAGACTGTGGTAGAACAAAGTCTCTGACAATTTGGTTTTGTTCTTTTCATGTAAAACACTGTAAACAGAGGCTACTTGAAATGTATTGTCTTTGAGACTGCCAGCTGAAGTGCTAGGCCATTGTGATGAAAAGACAAGAGAGCTGATTTTAGGAAAAACAAGTGAACAATCTCTCAAGATTTGGAAACAAGATGTGTAAAAGAATACTTTGTTTTTCAGAGTGTTATAGGCTTCTGAGTTTTTAAGAATTTGAAGAATGATTTCTGTACCAAAATGCTACCCTAAAGAGGGACCATGAGGCTGCACAGACAGCACACCTGAGCTCAGTGAGGTGCTCGGGGAGCCTATGACCCTGTAGGAAACTCATTTAAAATAATCAATGAACAGTGCAGGTTTTCACTTGTAATAGTCAAAAGATCAGACAGACATTCAAACTATCTTCTGAGATGTGTGGTTTCTAAACCTTTCCCATCCTCTGAGATGGGGATTCAGCATTGTCCTTGAGAGATAATACCCTGTAGGAGGGGGTGTTACCTCATGTCCACACCTGAGGAAGTCAGGCCTCTCATCTTTGCTTGGTTCCTTATGTTCCCTATGAGAAGGGAGAACAGCTGGGCAATCCTTTTTTTAATTTCACTTTTAAGCAAGGTACAGTTGTCATTCCTCATCACCATAGTTTCCAGTGTAATTATCATCACTTCCCTTGCCTTTTCTGAGAGTTTCTCTTTCCTAAATTTATAATCACGTATGTTCTTTCATGAGAGTCCTCTGGCTTCTGCTCATTTCTTTTATAAACATAAATCCTAGATGTTAGGTCTATAACTAACCTTCAGTGCAGTGGTAGTCAACCTGGTCCTACTGCCCACTAGTGGATGTTCCAGCTTTCATGGTGGACAGTAGCAGAGCAACCAAAGTATAAATAAAAAGGTAGATTTAACTATAGTAACTTGTTTTATAAAGATTTATTCTGCCAAACTTAGCGAAAATCTAACATAAAGTACTTGGTAAGTAATTATTATATGCTTTAACTTGCTATAACTCTACTTTATACAATTTATAAAGTAAAGTTACTTCCCTACTTTATAAATCACCATTACGGTGGAACCGGTGGGTGGTTAGAAAATTTTACTACTAACAGAGATACAAAAGTGGGTGGTAGGTATAAAAAGGTTGACTACCCTTGCTTTATGCATCTGACTGGGCTTTCAGTCTCTCATCCTATTGCTTTTCCTCAGGGTGAGTCATCTTTAAGAATAAATATGGGGAGTGATTATCTTGTCCTCCTAAGTCACAGGCAGAAAAGAATCTGGAGAGCACATAGAAGAGCTCCCAAGAGCAAGGACAGTGTACAGATGGTTGAGGCCCAGACCGTGCACACATGAGGAAAACAAGATGGAGCCAGGAGTCTGAATGAGGCAAGAGAAATGGGTGACAGTCATAGGCAGGTTAAGGTCAGTTGAGGCCCTGGGTACAGAAGAAAATATTGGGCCCCATACGTTAGAAAAAAGTGTAAAGTTGGGGTTTTGCGGGACCCTTCAGAAGTCAAGTCGGGGCCCAGGGTGTGTACCTGGTGTGCTTGCCATCAAATCTGCCTCTGGTGACAGCATTCAGAATATGGAGAGCAGGAAGTCAGAGAGCTAAACAGTCAGGGCAGCAAACACCTCTCCTCAGCCCTGTGAATGCCTGTATATCTGAGGAACTTTGTCTATTCTTCCTCACCCACAGATAAATTCTCCTAATGGGCAGGGAGAATGTGTGTGTGTGGGGGTAGAGTGGGGGGATTTCTAGATGAAAATGCCTAAAATACCAAAAAGACTCTAATACATATTTTTTTTATTCATGAGAGGAGAGGCAGAGACAGACTCCTGCACATACCCCAACTGAGATCCACCAGGCAAGCCCACTAGGGGGCAATGCTCAGCAATGGAGGTCTTCTTAGCACCCGAGGATCTGTCCTCAGAACCTGGGGCCAACTCACTCCAATTGAGCCATTGTTGCAGAAGAGAAAGAGAGACAGAGAGAGAAGTGAGAGAGAGAGGGGTAGAGAAGCAGATGGGCATTTCTCTTGTGTGCCCTGACCAGGAATCAAACCCAGGACTGATGCTCTACCACTGACCCAACCATCCAAGTCGTCTAATACATATTCAAAGAAATTTTTTTCCCATGGATTTCTTAATTTAAAAATTTCCTGTAATTTTCCCATTTTATGTCTTCTATTCTTCAGTTTTTATATCTCTTTATATTATTCTTTTAATGGTACTCTAGAGTTTACAATATTCTTTCTTGTGCTCTTTATTTTTTCTTGTGGAACTAGGTTTCCATCTGAGAGTCTGAAGAATTTCCTGCAGTTTCTCTTAGGATGTGGAGCTGCCACTAAATAACTTCCCCAACTTCTAAATGTCTTAAATATGCATGTTTTATTTTTATTATGGAAGAATATTTTCACTGGGTTTAAAACTCCTGAACGATAACATCACATTGTTTTCTTTTTTTTAATCCAGCTCTTAATATTATTGTTCTTTTTTTGAATGTAATATCTTTTTTGTTTTTCTGGCTCCTTTAAAGGGCACACAGGCAGCTTGCACATAGTCTCTGGAGAGCAGACCTGCGGAGTGCTGAGGCATATTAGACATGCCCGGAGGCTCATAGAAAGACACCTGAAAGGCAATTGGCTCCCAGCTCTGCCTGATTATATTGGCGGCTCTGGCTGACAAAGCCTTACCCAGAACCCTGCATTGAGTGGAGATAGAGGGGGGATTTGGCAGCCCTTAGAGCCTCTTGCTCTCCAGGCAGTGGCTGGGGCAACTTCACAGCTGAGTCCCTGGCTGCTGGTTCAGGAAGAAGAGATTTGGGGAGAGGCTCTGGGAAAACAGACTCTCCCATTGTCAGAGCCTGCAAACACAAACAAGCCCCACCTACCAATGGGACTGAGGCCTAGTTTATGTCATTACCATAGCAACACAACATCAAATCTCTGCCTAAGAGTGCCACAGGAGCAGAACTTGGGGTACAGTGCCACTGGCCAAAAAAAGAGAGAAGAAAGAAAAAGGAACATAACTTCTCAAAACCTGGAAAAATCCACAGTTTTTATAACCTTTTCCATCTTTTTCTTGTATTTTTTATTAATTTTTTCCCTTTCATCTTGGTCATTTTATCCTCTTTCCATTTTATTCTTTTCATTTTGAATGTTATTACCCATAGGTGTTACATTTTCTATTCTTTTTTTTTCTAGGAGTATTACATTCCAAAAAACTTAACTCTATTTTTTTTCTCTCTCTTTTTGTTTCTTCTTTTCTCTTTCACTTTTTCTCTCATTTGAATCTCACCCACAAACTATTTTATTCTGGATTCAAATTTTTTCTTTTTGGCATTTAGTGTGCTTTTAACTTTGCTTTTTATCTCTTTACCATTTCCCCCAACTCAGGCTCTCTATTCTATAGTTTTTGTGCACTTAATACAATAGAATTTTCATTTTTCACTGTATTTTTTTCTTTTTTCTATTTTTTTCTTTTCTCTTACACTATTTCTCTCATTCAACCATTATTTACAAATAAATTATTTTATTCTTGATCAAAAATTTTTCCTTGTGCCTTTGCCTCTTTCTCACTTCCCCCCAACCCAGGCCCTCCAGGCTATGTATTTTTGTTCCACTTAGCACAAGAGAATTTTCAGTTTTTCACTGCATTTTCTCAAAAAATTTTTTATCAACTCTTATTAGTGTTATTAAAATACCACTATCAAATGCCATTAAAGAAAAAGATACTGAATATCATGGATACAAAAGACAGAGATGTAGCTCAGATAGATGAGAAAAAAATCTATAGAAAAAAATGTCAATAGCTTAGAAACCTTGGAGTTAAGTGACAGAGAATTTAAAATTGAAGTCCTAAAAATACTCAAGGATATACAGAAAAGCACAGAAAGGCAACTTAGGGAGCTCAAAAAGCAATTTAATGAACAGAAAGAACACTTCACCAAGGAAATTGAAACTATGAAAAATGAATCCAAGATGAAAAGCTCACTATATGAACTGAAAAACAAGTTAATAAGCTTAGCCATTAGAACAGGCCAGATAGAGGAGAAAATTAGAGACATAGAAGACAGACAACTAGAGGTACTACAGAGAGAAGAGGAGAGAGGCTTAGAAATTAAAAAAAATGAGAAAGCCCTAAAGGAATTGTCTGACTCCATCAGAAAGAGCAACATAAGAATAATGGGTATCTCAGAAGGAGAAGAGAGAGAAAATGGAAAGGAGAACATATTCAAACAAATAATAGATGAGAACTTCCCAAGCCTGTGGGAAGAACTAAAGCCTTGAATTCAAGAAGCAAACAGAACACCGAGTTATCTTAACCTTAACAGACCTACTCCAAGGCACATCAAATTAAAATTGGCACAAACCAATGACAAAGAAAAAATTCTCAAGGCAGCCAGGGAAAAGAAGAATACAACATATAATGAAAGCCCATTAGATTATCAACAGATTTCTCAGGAGAAACTCTACAAGCTAGAAGATAGTGGATCCCAATATTTAAAGTTCTGAAAGATAGGAACTTCTAGTTAAGAATACTATATCCATTAAAGCTATCCTTCAAATATAAAGGAGAAATAAAAACATTCACAGATACATTAAAGATGAGGGAATTTATTACCAGAAAACCCCCACTTCAGGAAATACTAAAGGGAGTTTTCCAACAAGACACAAAGAACAAAACAAAACAAAACTACAAGTAAAAGCTCAATCAAGATGGCAATAAAAACAAGATTAATCTGTAACAACAAAAACCAAAAAGGGGAAAGGACAAAGATTAACAGTAGCAAAGGAGGATGGAGTGCAGAAGCACTCATAAGATAATGTATTACAATGAACATATGTATGCTTTCCATTCCTTAATGGTAACCACCCCTGAAAAAGCCAACAGAGAAGTACATGGCTTAACAAAAGAAGTAACAGAGAAATGAAGTATGGATTACAACCAAACAAGAACAAATGATAGAAAAATAAAAGAGAACCAAACAAGATACAAAACTATCAGAAAGCAATATATAAAATGGCAATAAGAAACCCACAAATGTCAATAATTACATTAAACATAAATGGATTGAACTCACCAATAAAAAGACACAGAGTAGCAGAATGGAGTAAATAAGAAAATCCAGCTATATGCTGCCTACAAGAAACACATCTAAGCTACAAGGATAAAAATAAATTCAAAGTGAAAGTTTAGAAAACAATACTCCAAGCAAATTAACATCCAAAAAAAAAGTAGGTGTAGCAATACTCATATCTAACATGCTGACTACAAGACAGCAAAGGTAATCAGAGATAAAAATGGTCATTTCATAATGATTAAGGGGACATTGAATCAAGAACACATAACAATCCTTAATATATATGCTCCAAACCAAGGAGCACCAAAATATATAAGACAGCTACTGACTGACCTAAAAGCAAAACCAACAGAAATACAATCACACTTGGAGCCCTCAATATACCGCTGACAGCTCTAAATTGTTCATCCAAACAAAAAATCAATAAAGAAATATTGGCTTTAAATGAAACACTAGAAAAATTGGATGATAGATATCTACAGGACATTTCATCCCAAAGTGACAGAGTATACATTTTTCTCTAGTGTACATGGAACATTCTCAAGAATTGACCATATGTTGGGCCACAAAAATAACATCAAAAAATTCAGAAAGATTGAAATTATACCAAACATATTTTCTGATTATAAAGCCTTGAAACTAGAATTCAGCTGCAAAAAAGAGGTAAACAAAGCCATAAAAATGTGGAAACTAAACAACATACTTTTAAAAAATGAGTGGGTCAAAGAAGAAATAAGCAAAGAGATAAAAAGATACATACAGGCAAATGACAATAACAATACAACATATCAGAATCTCTGGGATGCAGCAAAAGCAGTAATAAGAGGGAAGTTCATACCACTACTGGTCTATATGAACAAACAGAGAGCCCAAGTAAACTACTTAACTTCACATCTTAAGGAATTCAAAAAGAAGAACAAAGACTACCAAAAACCAGCAGAAGAAAGGAAATAATAAAAATCAGAGCATAAATAAACAAAATAGATAACAGAATAACTATAGAAAAAATTAATAAAAAAAGGAGCTGGTTCTTTGTAAAGATCAACAGAATTGAAGAAGACAAGATGGTGATGGAGTAGGTGGACATACCAACTTCCACCTCCCAGAACCAAAGTAGATTACAAACTAATTTTAAGAACCATCATATGGAAAAACAAACTTTGGACTAAACTAAGAGGACTCTTCTACCAAGGAACACTGAAGAAGCCACACTGAGACTTGTAGGAAAAGTGGAAACACGAAGAGGGCTGCCCAGCTCCCTGGAGCCAATGAGCCTGAAGCCCCAGAACCTAGAAGAGGCGTATAAACAGTATTTAGCTGGAAACAAGACAGAATACTGTTTGTGAGAAAGATACTGATTTCTCAGACCCAGGATTCTTCTAAAAGGGACTGCACAGAAAACCTCTCTCACAACCACTCATCCAGAGCTCTGGGAGACAGGAGAGAGGACAAGACCAGAGTAGCAGGAAGAGAGTGTAATCTAGGAGGCACAAGGAGAAACATTTTGAGAGACAGCCACCCTAACTCCTGGGACGAGTCACTCCCCAAATCTGAAGTGAATATTTCCCCTGGAAACAGCAATACCAGAAAGGGAAGCAGGACATCAGCCAAAGAAGCTCTCCTGCAGCACACAGAGCAGAGTTGCTTAGAAAGAAGGAGCTTTTGGGACTACAGTAGTGAGTGTTAGGGTGTGAGCTGCAGCACCCCACCCACATGGCTGAGGGCTCACCAGAGGGCAGGTAGCGGTGGGACGCTGAAGCACAGTTCTGTCGGCAAGGGCAGAAGCTGGCTGGCCACAACTGAGGCCCAGGTGTTAGCTCCGTCTTGCCTGGCTAGAGAGGAGGGAACATGCAAAAGTGGTCAAGCCCAGCTGTGGGCTGTCTGCAATCCAGCTTGCAGGGGAAGGGCAGGAGCCCTGGAAGGGGTGGAGACCCGCCCTCGAGTAAGGGCGCAGGAACACAGCCTTGCCCCGCACGTAGAACTGGGGCTTGTGGCCTGACTTGGGAGCCGGCTCCTCCTGTGGGGGTGGAGCCCAAAGCCCAGAACAGGCGGAATCCTGCTACTGAGTGTGGGCAGGCAGTCCCGCTTGGCCTGTGGAGCCAAGGTTTGCAGCCATCCCATAAGCAGGATTCTCCTACAGGGGTGAAGTGAAAGCCTGGAATCAGGTGGATATTCACAGCAGAGCAAAGGTGTTCAACCCTGCCCTCAAGGCTGAGCATAACACCACACACGGGTCGGGGAGGGGCAAAGGTCAAGGCCACCGAGGCTTGTACACCTGAGCACGAGATCACATCCTATCCTGTGAAGGAGAGGGGGAAACCACAGCAACAGCCCCAGTGGGAAGGCACCTGCAATGCCCATACTCAAACACACTAGGCAGCAACAGCAGGTGGTGGGCCTGCAGACAGACAACACCTAGAAAACAGAAGCCACACCAAGTGGATTCCAGTGGCCAAAACCTTCTTTTACACAGATAGAATGAGAAGGCAAAAAAATGTAAAACAAATGAATCAAGAGAAATCCCCAGAAAAGGACCTGAATGACTCAGATATAACCAAATTACCAGAAGCAGAGTTTAAAATAATGATTATTAGGATGCTCAAAAATATTAGAACAACAATACATGGTCATTATGAACACCTAAATAAAGAGATGGCAGATATAAAAAAGGACATTGAAATAATAAAAAAGAATCAGTCAGAAATGACAAATACAATATCAGAAATGAAGAACAAAATGAAAGGAATTAAAAGCAGGATGGATGAAGCTGAGAATCAATCAGTGAGTTAGAGGACAAGATAAATGAAGGCATGAAAGCAGAGCAGCAAAAAAAGAAAAGAGTCTCAAAAAGTCTGAGGAAACTCTTAGAGAGCTCTTTGACAACATGAAGAGAAATAACATACACACGATAGGGGTTCCAGAAGAAGAAGAGAAAGAACAAGGAATAAAGACTTTGTTCAAACATATCATAGCTGAAAACTTCCCTCAATTAAGGCAGGAAAACATCTCACAAGTTCAAGAAGCACAGAGAACTCCATTAAAGAGAAACCCAAACAAATCTACACCAAGACACATCATAATTAAAATGCCAAAGCTAACTGGTAAAGAGAAAATACTAAAAGCTGCAAGAGAAAAAAAGACTATCACCTACAAAGGAGACCTCATAAGGATGACTTCTGACTTCTCAATAGAAACACTTGAGGCCAGAAGGAAATGGCAAGAAATATTCAAAGTAATGCCAAACGAGAGCCTACAACCAAGACTAATTTATCCAGGAAGGCTATCATTTAAAATTGAAGGATAAGCCTGACCTGTGGTGGTGCAGTGGATAAAGCATCAACCTGAAAACACTGAGGTTGCTGGTTCAAAACCCTGGCTTGCCTCGTCAAGGCACATATGGGAGTTGATGCTTCCTGCTCCTCCTTCTTCTCTCTCTCTCTCTCTTTCTCCCCCCCTCCTCTCTATAAAAAATGAATAAAAAAAATTAAAATTGAAAGATAAATAAAAAGCTTTTCAAACCAAAAAAAAAAAAAAAAACCCCTCAAGGAATTCACTACAACCAAACCAAGGCTGCAAGAAATGCTAAGAGCCTGTTGTAAACAGATCAAAAGAGAAAAAGAATATACCAAAAGAGGAATACAGTTTTAAAGAATAAAATGGCAATAAACAACTACATATCAATAATAATCTTAAATGTAAATGGATTAAATGATCCAATCAAAAGACATACGGTACGTGTATGGATAAGAAAACAGGACCCATACATATGCTGTCTACAAGGGACACCTTAAAACAAAAGATGCACATAGACTGAAAATAAAAGGATGAAAAAATATTTCACACAAATGGAAATGAAAAAAAAGCTGGGGTAGCAATACTTATATCAGAGAAAATGGACTTTAAAACCAAGGCTATAGTAGAAGATAAAGAAAGTCACTAAATAATGATAAAGGGAGCAGTTCAACAGGAAGATATAACTATTATAAATATCTACGCAGCTAATATAGAAGCACCTAAATATATAAAGGAGATTTTGACAGATTTAAAGGGTGAGATCAATAGCAATAATATAATAGTAGGGGATTTCAATACCCCACTAACATCACTAGATAGATCCTTAAGAAAGAAAGTTAACAAAGAAACAGCAGACTTAAAGACATAGTAGATCAACTCATTTTAATAGAAATCTTCAGAACCTTTCACTCTTAAGCAGCAGAATATATATTATTTTCAAGTGCTCATGGTAAATTCTGTAGTATAGGCCACATGTTAGGGCACAAAAATGGTCTCAACAAATTTAAGAAGATTGAAATCATATCGAGCACTTTCTCTGATCACAATAGCATTAAACTAGAAATCAAACATAACAGAAGAACTGAAAAATTCTCAAACACTTGGAAACTAAATAGCATGTTATTAAATAATGAATGGGTTAACAATGAAATCAAAGCAAAAATTAAAAAATTCCTAGAAAAAAACAATAATGAGCATACATCAACTCAAAATATATGGGACACAGCAAAAGCAGTCCTGAGAGGGAAGTTTATAGCATTACAGGCATACCTAAAAAAGCTAGAAAAATCTCAAATAAACAACTTGACCCTACATCTAAAAGAACTAGAAAAAAAAAAAAAAGCAAGCAAAGCCCGGAGCTAGTAGAAGGGAGGAAATAATAAAGATCAGAGTAGAAATAAATGACATGGAGGCTAAAAAAACAATACAGAGGATCAATGAAACCAAGAGCTGGTTCTTTGAAAAGATAAACAAGATCAATGAACCTTTAACCAGACTCACCAAGAAAAAAAGAGAACTCAAATAAATAAAATTAGAAATGAGAGTGGAGAAATAACAACTGAGACAACAAAATACAAAATATTGTAAGAAAATAATTTGAAGAACTGTATGCCAAATAACTAAACAACCTAGATGAAATGGACAAATTCCTTGAAACATAAATCTTCCAAAAATTAATCTGGAAGAATCAGAAAACCTACATAGACCAATTACAACAAATGAGATTGAAACAGTTATCAAAAACTCCCAACAAAGAAAAGTCCTGGGCCTGATGGCTTCACAAGTGAATTTTACCAAATATTCAAAGAAGAAATAAATCCTTTCCTTCTCAAGCTATTTCAAAAAATTTAAAAGGAAAGAAGACTTCCAAGCTCCTTTTATGAGGCGAGCATAATTTTGATTCCAAAACCAGGCAAAAAAACACTAAGAAAGAAAATTATAGGCCAATATTCCTGATGAATTCAGATGCAAAAATCATTTACAAAATATTAGCAAAATGGATCCAGCAATATATAAAAAAAATATACACTATGATCAAGTGGGATTTATTCTTGGGAGGCAAGGCTGGTGCAATATTTGCAAATCAATCAATGGGACTCATAACATAAACAAAAGGAGGAGAAAAACCACATGATAATTTTAATAGATGCAGAAAAAGCATTTGATAAAATCCAGCACCCATTCAAGATCAAAACTCTCAGCAAAGTGGGAATACAGGAAACATACCTCAACATGATAAAGGTCATCTATGACAAACCTACAGCCTACATGATACTTAATAGGCAAAAATTAAAGGCAATCCTCTTAAGATCAGGAACAAGGCAGGGGTGCCCCCTTTCACTACTCTTATTCAACATAGTTCTGGAAGTCCTAGCCACAGAAATCAGATAAAAAATAAAATAAAAGTTATCCAAAATCAAAAAGGAGAAGTAGAACTATCATTATTTGCAGATGATATGATATTGTATATAGAAAACCCTAAAGTCTCAGTCAAAAAACTACTGGACATAATATATGAATTCAGCAAGGTGGCAGGATATAAAATTAATACTCAGAAATCAGAGGCATTTTTATACACTAACAATGAACTGTCAGTAAGAGAAATTAAGGAAGCAATCCCCTTCACCATTGTAACCAAAAAAATAAAGTACCTAGAAATAAATTTAAACAGGGAGATTAAAGACGTGCACTCAGAAAATTATAAAATATTGATAAAAGAGATCAGGAAAGATACAAACAAGTGGAAGCATATACCGTGCTCATTGTTAGAAAAAATAAACATTATTAAAATGTCTAATTACACAAAGCAATTTATAAATTTAATGCAATACCAATTAAAATACCAATGACTTACTTCAAAGATATAGAACACATATTCCAAAAATTTATATGGAACCAAAAGAGAGCATGAATAGCCTCAGCAATCTTGAAAAGTAAGAATAAAGTGGGAGGTATCACACTTCTGGATATCAAGTTATACTGCAAGGCCATTGTACTCAAAACAGCCTGGTTCTAGAATAAGAACAGGCATATAGATCAATGGAACAGAACTGAGAACCCAGAAATAAACCCATACCTTTATGGACAACCGATATTTGACAAAGGAGGTAAGAGCATACATTAGAGTAAAGACAGCATCTTCAACAAATGGTGTTGGGAAAATTGGACAGCTACCTGCAAAAAAATGAAACTTACCAAAAAAGACCACCAACTTACACAATTAACATAAATAAACTCAAAATGGATAAAAGACTTAAATGTAGGCCATAAAACCATAAGCATCTTAGAAGAAAACATAGGCAGTAAGCTCTCTGACATCTCTCGCAGCAATATATTTATGATTTATCTCCACGTGCAAGTGAAATAAAATATAGAATAAACAATTGGGACTATATCAAACTAAAAAGCTTTTGCACAACTAAAGACAATAAGAAGAGAATAAAAAGACAAACTGCACAATGGGAGAACATATTCAACAATCTGATAAGTAGTTAATAACCAAAATTTATAAAGAACCTGTAAAACTCTATACCAGGAAGACAAAAAATCCAACAAAAAATGGGAAAAAGAAATGAATAGACACTTCTCCAAAAAAGACATACAGATGGCCAATAGGCATATGAAAAAATGTTTAACATCACTAATCATTAGAGAAATGCAAATTATAACCAAAATGAAATATCATTTCACACCAGTCAGAATGGCACTCATCAAGAAAACAACACAGATTAAGTGCTGGCAAGGATGTGGAGAAAAAGGAACCCTCTTGCACTGCTGGTGGGAATGTAGACTTGTGCAGCCACTGTAAAAAACATTATGGAGATTCCTCAAAAAATTAAAAATCAAACTGCCTTTTGACCCAGCTATACCACTTTTAGAAATATACCCCAAGAACACCATAGAACTTCTCCAAAAAGAGAAATGCACCCCTCTGTTGATGGCAGCATTGTTCACAATAGCAAAGATCTGGAAACAGCTGAAGTGTCTGTCAGTGGACGAGTGGATTAAAAAGCTTTGGTATATATATACTATGGAATACTACTCAGCCATAAGAAATGATGACATTGGATCATTTACAACAACATCAATGGACTTTGATAACATTATACTGAACAAAATAAGTAAATCAGAAAAAACTATGAACTATATGATTCCATACATAGGTGGGACATAAAAATGAGACTCAGAGACATGGACAAGAGTGTAGGGTTATGGAGTCCCCACTCTCGAGGAGAGAGAGAGGGGGTTGGGGGAGGGGAGGGGCACAAAAACAACCAGTTAGAAGGTGACAGAAGACAATTAGACTTTGGGTTATGGGAACACAGTATAATCAAATGGCAAAATAACCTAAAGATGTTTTCTCTGAACATATGTACCCTGATTTATCAATGTTACCTCATTAAAATTAATTTAAAAAATCAACAGAATTGACAAACCTTTGGCAAGACTCACCAAGAAAAAAAGAGAAAGGACTCATATAAACAAAATCCAAAATGAAAGAGGAGAAATCACCACAGATATCATAGATATACAAAGAATTATTGTAGAGTACTATAAAAAACTATATGCCACCAAATTTAACAATATAGAAGAAATGGATAAATTCCTAGAACAATACAATTTTTCTAGACTAAGCCATGAAGAAGCAGAAAGCCTAAACGGACCCATAAGCAGAGAGGAAATAGAAACAACTATTAAAAATCTCCTCAAGACCCTGGCTGGTTGGCTCAGCGGTAGAGTTTTGGCCTGGCTTGCGGGGGACCCGGGTTCGATTCCCGGCCAGGGCACATAGGAGAAGCGCCCATTTGTTTCTCCACCCCCATCCTTCCTCTCTGTCTCTCTCTTCCCCTCCCGCAGCCAAGGCTCCATTGGAGCAAAGATAGCCCGGGCGCTGGGGATGGCTCCTTGGCCTCTGCCCCAGGCGCTAGAGTGGCTCTGGTCACAGCAGAGCGACGCCCTGGAGGGGCAGAGCATCGCCCCTTGGTGGGCAGAGCGTCGCCCCTGGTGGGCGTGCTGGGTGGATCCCAGTCGGGCACATGCGGGAGTCTGTCTGACTGTCCCTCCCCGTTTCCAGCTTCAGAAAAATACTACAAAAAAAAAAAAAAACTCTTCAAAAATAAAAGTCCAGGGCCAGACTACTATGCCAGTGAATTCTATCAAACATTCAAAGAAGATTTGGTTCCTCTTTTACTCAAAGTCTTCCAAAAAATTGAAGAAGAAGCAATACTTCCAAACACATTTTATGAGGCCAACATAACCCTCATACCGAAACCTGGCAAGGACGGCACAAAAAAAGAAAACTACAGACCAATATCTCTAATGAATACAGATTCTAAAATACTAAAAAAAATACTAGAAAATCTAATACAACACATTAAAAAAATAATTTATTGTGATCAAGAGGGATTCATCCCAGAATCACAAGGATAGTTCAACATATTTAAAATGGTTAACGTAATACACCATATCAACACAACAAAGAACAAAAACCATATGATTTTTATCAATAGATGCAGAAAAGACATTTGATAAAATACAGTATCATTTTATGTTTAAAACATTTAAAAATGGGTATAGAAGAAAAATATCTCATCATAATAAAGGGCATCTATGATAAACCATCAGCTAACATCATATTAAATGGCATAAAACTGAGGACTTTTCCACTAAAATCAGGAACAAGACAAGGTTGTCCACTCTCTCCACTCTTTTTCAACATAGTGCTGGAAGTTCTAGCCAGAGCAATCAGACAAGAGAAAGAAATAAAAGGCATTCATATTGGGAAAGAAGAAGTAACGGTGTCACTTTTTTTTTTACTTTTTTTTTTGGTGGCAGACACAGAGAGTCAGAGAGAGGGACAGATAGGAACAGACAGATAGGAAGGGAGAGAGACAAGAAACATCAATTCTTTCTTGCGGTTCCTTAGTTGTTCATTGATTGATTTCTCATATGTGCCTTGACTGGGTGGCTTCAGCAGACCTAGTGACCCCTTGCTCGAGCCAGCAACCTTGGTTTGGCTCAAGCTGGTGAGCCTTGCTCAAACCAGATGGGCCTGCACTCAAGCTGGTGACCTTAGGGGTCTCGAACCTGGGTCCTCCCCATCCCAGTCCAATGCTCTATCCACTGCATCACCACCCGGTCAGGCAAGCTTTCACTTTATGTAGATGATATGATCCTGTACATCGAAAACCCCAAAGACTCCACAAAAAGACTACTAGAAACAATAAACCAATAAAGTAAGGTCGCAGGATACAAAATTAATATACAAAAGTTCATTGCCTTCCTACATGCAAACAATGAAACATCAGAAAACGAGCTAAAAAAAAAATCCACTTCATGGTTGCAACAAAAATAATAAAATACCTAGGAATAAAAATAACAAAGTATATAAAGGACATATATAATGAAAACTACAAAGCATTGTTAAGGGAAATCAAAAAGGATATAATGAAAAGGAAAAATATTTCTTGTTCTTGGATAGGAAGAAAAAATATAGTCAAAATGACTATATTACCCAAAGCAATATACAAATTTAATGCAATTCCCATCAAAATTCCAATGACATTTTTTAAAGAAATGGAACAAAAAATCATCAGGTTTATATGGAACTATAAAAATCCCCAAATAGCCAAAGCAATCCTAAGAAAAAAGAACAAAGCTAGGGGCATTATAATACCTGACTTCAAATTATAGTACAGAGTCACGATAATCAAAACAGCACGGTATTTACGGAAAAATAGACACTCAGACCAGAGGAACAGAATAGAAAGCCCAGAAATAAAACCACATGTATATGGTCAAATAATTTTTGATAAAGGGGCCAACAACACACAATGAAGAAAAAAAGGACCTTCAACAAATGGTGCTGGGAAAACTGGAAAGCCCCATGCAAAAGAATGAAACTCGACTACAGTATGTCCCCGTGTACTAAAATTAATTCAAAATGGATCAAAGACCTAAATATAAGACCTAAAACAATAAATTATATAGAAGAAAACATAGGTACTAAACTCATGGACCTTGGTTACAAAGAGCACTTTATGAATTTGACTCCAAAGGCAAGGGAAGTGAAGGCAAAGATAAATGAATGAAATCACATCAGACTAAGAAGCTTTTGCACAGCAAAAGAAACTGACAACAAAACAAACAGACAGTCAACAAAATGGGAGATGATATTTTCGAACAACAGCACAGATAAGGGCCTAATATCCAAAATATACAAAGAACTCATAAAACTCAACAACAAACAAGCAATCCAATAAAAAAATGGGAAGAGGACATGAACAGACACTTCTCCCAGGAAGAAATACACATGGCCAACAGATATATGAAAAGGTGCTCATCTTCATTAGCTATTAGAGAAATGCAAATCAAAACTACAATGAGATACCACCTCATACCTGTTAGATTAGCTATTATCAACAAGACAGGTAATAACAAGTGTTGGAGAGGCTGTGGAGGAAAAGGAACTTTCATCCTCTGTTGGTGGGAATGTAAAGTAGTACATCCATTATGGCAGAAAGCATGATTGTTCCTCAAAAAATTAAAAATAGAACTACCATATGACCTAGCAATCCCTCTACTGGGAATATACCCCCATAACTCAAAAACACTGGTACGTAAAGACACATGCAGCCCACGTTCATTGCAGCATTGTTCACAGTGGCCAAGACACGGAAACAACCAAGAAGCCCTTCAATAGATGACTGGATAAAGAAGAAGTGGTACATATATACTATGGAATACTACTCAGCCATAAAAAATGATGACATCGGATCTTTTACAAAAACACGGATGGACCTAGATAACATTATACTAAGTGAAATAAGTAAATAAAAAACTAAGAACTATATGATTCCATACAGAGGTGGGACATAAAAATGAGACTCAGGGACATGGACAAGAGTGTGGGGGTGGGGAGGGGAAAGTAAGGAGTGGGGGGAGGGGAAAGGAAGGGCACAAAGAAAACCAGATAGAAGGTGATGGAAGAATATATGACTTTGGGTGATGGGAATGCAAAATAATCAAATGTCAAAATAACCTGCAGAGATCTGGAAAAACAGCTTTGGTCTAAACTAAGAGGACTCTTCAAACAAGGAACACTGAAGAAGTCAAACCGAGACTGGTAGGAAAAGTGGAAACGTGGAGAGGGCTGCCCAGCTCCCCGGAGCGAATTGCAGCTGGGAGAGACTTGAGTGGCAGGAAGTGAGTTTAGCAGAGAGGGGAGGGTCCTGAGCCCCAGGAACAAAGCCCCAGCCTGCAGCCCCAAAGCCCAGAAGAGGAGTAAGGACAGTATTTAGCTGGAAACAAGTCAGGATACTGTTTGTGAGAAAGAGTCTGATTTCTCAGACCCAGGATTCTTCTTAAAAGGACCGCGAAGGAAACCTCTCTCACAACCACTTACTCGGAGCTTTGGGGGGCAGGGAGAGAGGACCGGAGTAGCAGGAAGAGAGTGTAATCTAGGAGGCACAGGGAGAAACATTTTTCAGATGGCCACCCTATCCCCTGGGTCGAGTCACTCCCCAAATCTGAAGTGAATATTTCCTCCAGAAACAGCAATACCAGCAAAGGGAAGCAGGAGAGCAGCCAAACAAGATCCCTCATGGCACTGAGAACAGAGTTGCTAAGAAGGAGGGAGCATTCAAGGCTACAGTAGTGAGTGTTAGGGTCTGAGTTACAGTGCCCGCACCCCACATGGCTGAGGGCTCGCTGGAGGGCGGGCGGCGGCGGGACACAGAGGGCGGTTCTGTCGGCAGGGGCGGAAGCCTGCTGGCAACCACTGGGCTCATGTGTGAGCTCAGTCTTTCCCGGCTGGGGAGGAGTAGGCGTGCAAAGAAGTCAAACCCAGCTGCCGGCAGCCTGTAATCCAGCCTAAGGGAGAAGGGCGGGAACCCAGGAAGGGGTGGAGACCAGCCCTTGAGCAAGGGCGTGAGAGCACAGCCTTGCCCCGCCCATGGAGCCAAGACTTGTGCCCTGACTTGGGAGCTGGCTCCTCCCGCAAGGGTGGAGCCAAAAGCCCAGAACAGGCCGAGTTCTGCTACTGAGCTGAGCATGGGCACGCAGTCCTTCCTGGCCAGTAGATCCAAAGGTAGCATCCGTTCCACAAGCAGGCTCCTCCTGCAAGGGCGGGGAGAAAGCCTGGAAGTAGGCAGAGAATCGCAGCTGAGCAAAGGTGCTTGCCAGTGCCCTTATGACCAAGCATAATGCTACCCACATGGGGGAGGTCAAAGGCCAAGGCCACCAAGGCTTGCGCACCCGAGCAGGTGATCACAGTTACTCCCATGAAGGAGAGGTGGAAACCACAGCAACAGCCCTAGTGGGCAGGAACTGGCAACACCCAACCCCAAAAGCACTAGGCAGCAACAGCAGAGGGGGTGGCAGGACTGCAGACTGACCATACCTAGGGAACAGAGGCCATATCCAGTGGACTCCAGGGGCCAAAACCTTGCTTTACACAGAGAAAATGCGGAGGTAGAGAAATGCAACACAAATGCATCAAGAGAAATCCCCAGAAAAGGAGCTAAATGAATCAGATATAACCAAATTACCAAATGCAGAGTATAAAATAACAATTGTTAGGATGCTCAAACATATTAGAACAACAATAGATGGGTCATAACAAAAACTTAAATAAAGAGATAGCAAATATAAAAAAGGACATTGAAATAATAAAAAAGAATCAGTCAGAAATGACAAATACAATATCTGAAATAAAGAACACAATGGAAGGAATTAAAAGCAGAATGGATGAAGCGAAGAATCGAATCAGCGAGTAAGAGGACACGATAAATAAAGGCATGAAAGCAGAGCAGAAAAAAGAAAAGAGACTCAAAAAGTCTGAGGAAACTCTTAGCTCTGTGGCAACATGAAGAGAAATAACATCTGCATCATAGGGGTTCTTGAAGAAGAAGAGGAAGAACAAGGGATAAAGACTTTGCTCAAGCATATCATAGCTGAAAACTTCCCTCAATTAAGGCAGGAAAACATCTCACATGTTTAGGAAGCACAGAGAACTCCATTAAGGAGAAACCCAAAGAAATCAACACTAAGACACATCATAATTAAAATACCAAAGCTAAGTGATAAAGAGAAAATAGTAAAAGCTGCTAGAGAAAAAAAGACTATCACCTACAAAGGAGCCCCCATAAGGATGACTTCTGACTTCTCAACAGAAACACTTGAAGCCAGAAGGGAATGGCAAGAAATATTCAAAGTAATGCAGAACAAGAGCCTACAATGAAGATTACTTTCTCCAGCAAGGCTATTGTTTAAAATTGAAGGAGAAATATAAAGCTTACCAGACAAAAAAAAACTGAAGGAATTCACTACAACTAAACCAAGGCTGCAAGAAATGCTAAGGGCCCTGTTGTAAACAGATCAAAGGAGAAAAAGAATATACCAAAAGAGGAATACAGTTTTAAAGAATAAAATGGCAATAAACAATTACATATCAATAATAACCTTAAATGGAAATGAATTAAATGATTCGATCAAAAGACATAGGGTAGCTGCATGAATAAGAAAACAGGACCCATACATATGCTGTCTACAAGAGTCACACCTTAAATCAAAAGATGCACATAGACTGAAGATAAAAGGATGGAAAAAAATATTTCACGCAAATGGAAATGAAAAACAAGCTGGGGTAGCAATACTTATATCAAACAAAATGGACTTTAAACAAAGACTATACTTAGAGATAAAGAAGGTCACTACATAATGATAAAGGGAGCAATCCAAAAAGAATATATAACAATTATAAATATCTACACACCTAATATAGGAGCACCTAAATATATAAAGCAGACTGATGAATTTAAAAGACAAGATTAACAGCAATAATATAATAGTAGGGCATTTCAATATCCCATTAACATCATTAGATAGATCCTCAAGAAAGAAAGTTAACAAAGAAACAGCAGACTTAAAGGACGTACTAGATCAACTCAATTTCATAGATATCTTCAGAACCTTTCACCCTAAAACAGCAGAATATACAATTTTTTTCAATGCTCATGGTACATTCTCTAGAATAGACCACATGTTAGGGCACCAAAGTGGTCTCAACAAATTTAAGAAGATTGAAATCATATCGAGCACTTTCTCTGATCATAGTGGTATTAAACTAGAAATCAACCACAACAGAAAAACTAAAAAATACTCATACACTTGGAAACTAAATAGCATGTTATTAAATAACAAATGGGTAAACAATGAGATCAAAGAAGAAATTTAAAATTCCTAGAAACAAATGATGATGAGCATACATCATCTCAAAATTTATGGGATACAGCAAAATCAATCCTTAGAGGGAAGATTATAGCATTATAGGCATACCCCAAGAAGCTAGAAAAAGCTCAAATAAACAACTTGACCCTACATCTAAAAGAACTAGAAACAGAACAGAAAATAAAGCCCAGAGCTAGTAGAAGGAAGGAAATAATAATGATCAGAGCAGAAATAAATGACATAGAAGCTAAAGAAACAATACAGAGGATTAATGAAACCAGGAGCTGGTTCTTTAAAAAGGTGAACAAGATCGATGAACCTTTAACCAGACTCACCAAGAAAAAAAAAAGAGAGGACTCAAATAAATAAAATTAGAAATGAGAGTGGAGAAATAACAACTGACACAACAAAATAAAACATATTGTAAGAAAATACTATGAAGAACTGTACACAAAAAAACTAGAAAACCTAGATGAAATGAACAAATTCCTTGAAACATAAATCTTCCAAAAATTAATCTGAATCAGAAAACATAAATAGACCAATTACAACAAATGAGATGGAAAAAGTTATCAAAAAACTCCCAAAAAAGAAAAGTCTGAGGTCTGATGGCTTCACAAGTGAATTCTACCAAATATTCAAAGAAGAACTAACTCCTATCCTCCTCAAGCTATTTCAAAAAATTCAAGAGGAAGGAAGACATCCAAGCTCCTTTTATGAGGTGAGCATAATTCTGATTCCAAAACCAGGCAAAGACAACACAAAGAAAATTATAGGCCAATATCTCTGATGAATTTAGATGCTAAAATCCTCTACAAAATATTAGCAAACTGGATTCAGCAATATATAAAAAAATTCATACACCATGATCAAGTAGGGTTTATTCTTGGGAGGTAAGGCTGGTACAATATTCGCAAAACAATCAATGTGATTCATAACATAAACAAAAGGAAGGAGAAAAACTACATGATAATTTCAATAAATGCAGAAAAAGCATTTGATAAAATCCAGCACCCATTCATGATCAAAACTCTCAGCAAAGTGGGAATACAGGGAACATACCTCAACATGATAAAGGCCATCTATGACGAACCCACAGTCAACATCGTACTCAATGGGCAAAAATTAAAAGCAATCCCCTTAAAGGAAACTCTTAGAGAGCTCTGTGACAACATGAAGAGAAATAACATCCGCATTATAGGGGTTCCTGAAGAAGAAGAAAAAGAACAAGGGATAGAGACTTTGTTCATTCATATCATATCTGAAAACTTCCCTAAATTAATGCAAGAGAAACTCTCACAAATCCAAGAAGCACTGAGGACTCCATTAAAGAGAAACCCAAAGAAACCTACACCAAGACACATCATAATTAAAATACCAAAGCTAAGTGATAAAGAGAAAATATTAAAAGCTGCAAGAGAAAAAAAAGTTATCACCTACAAAGGAGCCCCCATAAGGATGACATCTGACTTCTCCACAGAAACACTTGAGGCCAGAAGGGAATGGCAAGAAATATTCAAAGTAATGCAGAACAAGAACCTACAACCAAGACTACTTTATCCAGCAAGGCTATCGTTTAAAATCAAAGGAGAAATAAAAAGCTTCCCAGACAAAAAACAACTCAAGGAATTCATTACAACCAAACCAATGCTGCAGGAAATATTAAGGGGCCTGGTATAAACAGATCAAAGTGGGAAAAGAATACAGCAAAAAAAAAAAAAAAAAAAAAAAAAAAAGGAATACACCTTTAAAGAAGAAAATGGCAATAAACAACTACATATCAATAATAACCTTAAATGTAAATGGATTAAATGATCCAACCAAAAGACATAGGGTAGCTGCATGGATAAGAAAATAGGACCCATACATATGTTGTCTACAAGAGACACATCTTAAAACAAATGACACACATAGATTGAAGGTAAAAGGTTGGAAAAAAACGTTTCATGCAAACGGAAATGAAAAAAAAGCTGGGGTAGCAATACTTATATCAGACAAATTGGACTTTAAAACAAAGGATATAGTAAGAGATAAAGAAGGCCACTACATAATGATAAAGGGAGTAATTCAACAGGAAAATATAACTATTATAAATATCTATGCACCTAATATAGGAGCACCTAAATATATAAAGCAGACTTTGATGGATTTAAAGGGCGAGATCAACAGCAATACTATAATAGTAGGAGATTTTAATACCCCACTAACATCATTAGATAGATCCTCAAGAAAGAAAATTAACAAAGAAACATCAGACTTATTGAAAACACTAGATCAACTCGATTTAATAAATATCTTCACAACCTTTCACCCTAAAGCAGCAGAATATACATTCTTTTCAAGTGCTCATGGTACATTCTTTAGGATAGACCACATGTTAGGGCACAAAAGAGCTCTCAACAAATTTAAGAAGACTGAAATCATATAAAGCACTTTCTCCGATCACAACGGCATGAAACTAGAAATGAATCACAGCAGAAAAGCTCAAAAATTCTCAAACACATGGAAACTAAATAGCAGGTTGTTAAATAATGAATGGATTAAGAATGAGATCAAAGAAGAAATAAAAAAATTCCTAGAAACGAATGACAATGAGCATACAACAACTCAAAATTTATGGGACACAGCAAAAGCAGTGCTGAGAGGGAAGTTCATAGCACTACAGGCACACTTTCAGAAGCTAGAAAAAGCTCAAATAAACAACTTAACCCTGCATCTAAAAGAATTAGAAAAAAAACAGCAAGTAAAGCCCAAATGTAGTAGAAGGAAGGAAATAATAAAGATCAGAGCAGAAATAAATGACATAGAGGCTAAAGAAACAATACAGAAGATCAATGAAACTAGGAGCTGGTTCTTTGAAAAGGAAACAAGATTGATGAACCTTTAACTAGACTCACCAAGAAAAAGAGAGAGAGGACTCAAAAAAATAAAATTAGAAATGAGAGAGGAGAAATAACAACTGACATAACAGAAATACAAAATATTATAAGAAAATACTATGAAGAACTGTATGCCAAAAAACTAGAAAACCTAGATGAAATGGACAAATTTCTTGAAATATACAATCTTCCAAAAATCAATCTGGAAGAATCAGAAAACATAAACAGACCAATTACAACAAATGAGATTGAAACAGTTATCAAAAAACTCCCAACACAGAAAAGTCCGGGGCCCGATGGCTTCACAACGGAATTCTACCAAATATTCAAAGAAGAACTAACTCCTATCCTTCTCAAACTATTTCAAAAAATTCAAGAGGAAGGAAGACTTCCAAGCTCCTTTTATGAGGTGAGCATAATTCTGATTCCAAAACCAGGCAAAGACAACACAAAGAAAGAAAACTATAGGCCAATATCTCTGATGAATATAGATGCTAAAATCCTCAACAAAATATTAGCAAACCAGATCCAACAATATATGGAAAAAATCATACACCATGATCAAGTGGGATTTATTCTGGGGAGGCAAGGCTGGTACAATATTCGTAAATCAATCAATGTGATTCAGCACATAAACAAAAAGAAGGAGAAAAACCATATGATAATTTCAATAGATGCAGAAAAAGCATTTGATAAAATCCAGCACCCATTCATGATCAAAACTCTCAGCAAAGTGGGAATACAGGGAACATACCTCAACATGATAAAAGTCATCTATGAGAAACCCACAGCCAACAACATACTCAATGGGCAAAAATTAAAAGCAATACCCTTAAGATCAGGAACAAGGCAGGGGTGCCCCCTTTCACCACTCTTATTTAACATAGTCCTGGAAGTCCTAGCCACAGCAATCAGACAAGAAAAAGAAATAAAAGGCATTCAAGTTGGAAAAGAAGAAGTAAAACTATCATTATTTGCAGATGATATGATATTATATATAGAAAACCCTAGAGTCTCAGTCAAAAAACTACTGGACCTGATAAATAAGTTCAGCAAAGTGGCAGGATATAAAATCAATACTCAGAAATCAGAAGCATTTTTATACACCAACAATGAACAGTCAGAAAGATAAATTAAGGAAACAATCCCCATTCACAATTACAACCAAAAAAATAAAGTACCTAGGAGTAAACTTAACCAAGGAGACTAAAGACTTGTACTCGGAAAATTACAAAGCATTGATAAAAGAAATCAAGGAAGATACAAACAAGTGGAAGCATATACCGTGCTCATGGTTAGGAAGAATAAACATCATTAAAATGTCTATATTACCCAAAGCAATATATAAATTCAATGCAATACCAATTAAAATACCAATGACATACTTCAAAGATATAGAACACATATTCCAAAAATTTATATGGAATGAAAAGAGGACACGAATAGCCTCAGCAATCTTAAAAAAGAAGAATAAAGTGGGAGGTATCACACTTCCTGATATCAAGTTATACTACAAGGCCGTTGTACTCAAAACAGCCTGGTACTGGCATAAGAACAGGCATATAGATCAATGGAACAGAACAGAGAACCCAGAAATAAACCCACAGTTCTATGGACAACTGATATTTGACAAAGGAGGTAAGGAAATACAATGGAGTAAAGACAGCCTCTTTAACAAATGGTGTTGGGAAAATTGGACAGCTACCTGCAAAAAAATGAAACTAGATCACCAGCTTACACCACTCACAAAAATAAACTCAAAATGGATAAAAGACTTAAATGTAGGCCATGAAACCATAAGCATCTTAGAAGAAAACATAGGCAGTAAGCTCTCCGACATCTCTCAGAGCAATATATTTGCTGATTTATCTCCACGGGGAAGTGAAATAAAAGACAGGATAAACAAATGGGACTATATCAAACTAAAAAGCTTTTGCACAGCTAAAGACAACAAGAACAGAATAAAAAGACAAACTACACAATGGGAGAATATATTTGACAATACGTCTGATAAGGGGTTAATAACCAAAATTTATAAAGAACTTGTAAAACTCAACACCAGGAAGACAAACAACCCAATCCAAAAATGGGCAAAAGAGATGAATAGACACTTCTCCAAAGAGGACATACAGATGGCCAATAGGCATATGAAAAAGTGCTCAACATCACTAATCGTTAGAGAAATGCAAATTAAAACCACAATGAGATATCACCTCACACCAGTCAGAATGGCGCTTATCAACAAAACAACACAGAATAAGTGCTGGCGAGGATGTGGAGAAAAGGGAACACTCCTGCACTGCTGGTGGGAATGCAGACTGGTGCAGTCACTGTGGAAAACAGTATGGAGATTCCTCAAAAACTGAAAATCGAACTGCCTTTTGACCCAGCTATCCCACTTTTAGGAATATACCCCAAGGACACCATAGAACGGCTCGAAAAGGCGAAATGCACCCCCATGTTTGTGGCAGCATTGTTCACAATAGTGAAGATCTGGAAACAGCCCACGTGTGCATCAGAGGACGAGTGGATTAAAAAGCTTTGGTACATATATACTATGGAATACTGCTCAGTCATAAGAAATGATAACATCGGATCATTTACAATAACATGGATGGACCTTGACAACATTATATGGAGTGAAATAAGTAAATCAGAAAAAAAAACTAAGATCAATCCATACATAGAAGGGACATAAAAAAATGAGACTCAGAGACATGAACAAGAATGTGATGGCAACAGGGTTGGGGGGGTCGGGGGAGGGGGGATGGGGTGAAGAAGGAGAGAGGGGTTAGGGGAGGGGAGGGGCACAAAGAAAACCAGATAGAAGGTGACAGAAGACAATTTAACTTTGGGGGAGGGGTATACAGCACAATCAAATGTCAAAACAATATAGAGATATTTTCTCTCAACATATGTACCCTGATTTATCAATTTCACTGCATTAAATTTAATAATAATAAAAAAAAGAAACAAACAAACAAAAAAGCTTTGGTACATATATACTATGGAGTACTACTCAGCCATAAGAAATGATGACATCGGATCATTTACAATAACATGTATGGACCTTGATAACATTATATGGAATGAAATAAGTAAATCAGAAAAAAAACTAAGAACTACATGAATCCATACATAGAAGGGACATAAAAATGAGACTCAGAGACATGAACAAGAATGTGATGGCAAAAAGGGTGGGTGGTGGGGGGTGGGGGGAGAGGGGATGGGGTGAAGAAGGAGAGAGGGGTTGGGGGAAGGGAGGGGCACAAAGAAAACCAGATAGAAAGTGACAGAAGACAATTTAACTTTGGGGGAGGGGTATACAGCTCAATCAAATGTCAAAATAATCTAGAGATGTTTTATCTCAACATATGTACCCTGATTTATCAATGTCACTGCATTAAATTTAATAAATAAATTTAAAAAAATAAAAACTAAAAAAAATTAAAAAAAAAAGAAATGATGACATCGGATTATTTACAACAAAATGGTGGGATCTTTTTAACATTATATGGAGTGAAATAAGTAAATCAGAAAAAAACAAGAACTGCATAATTTCATACATTCATGAGACATAAAAATGAGACCAAGAGACATGGACAAGAGTGTGGTGGTAACGGGGTGGGGAGGGAAGGAGGGATAGGGGGAGGAGGAGGGGGAAGGGCACAAAGAAAACTAGATAGAAGGTGACAGAGGACAATCTGACTTTGGGTGATGGGTATGAAACACAATTGAATGACAAGATAATCTGGACATTTTTTTTTGAATATATGTACCCTGATTTACTGATGTCACCCCATTAAAATTAATAAACATTTATTTATATATATATAAAAAAGCAATCCCCTTAAGATCAGGAACAAGGCAGGGGTTCCCCCTTTCACCACTCTTATTCAACATAGTTCTGAAAGTCCTAGCCACAGCAATCAGACAATAAAAAGAAATAAAAGGCATCCAAACTGGAAAAGAAGTAAAACTATCATTATTTGCAGATGATATGATATTGTATATAAAAAATCCTAAAGTCGCAGTAAAAAAACTACGAGATCTGATAAATGAATTCAGCAAGGTGGCAGGATATAAAATAAAAACTCAGAAATCAGAGGAATTTTCATACACCAAAAATGAAAAGTCAGAAAGAGAAATTAAAAAATCAATCCCCTTTACCATTGCAACCAAAAAAATAAAGTACATAGGAATAAATTTAACTTGGGAGATTAAAGATTTGTACTTGGAAAATTATAAAATATTGACAAAAGAAATCAGGGAAGATACAAACAAGTGGAGGCATATACCGTGCTCATGGTTAGAAAGAGTAAACATCATTAAAATGTCTAATTACCCAAAGCAATTTATAAATTCAATGCAATATCAATTAAAATACCAATGACTTACTTCAAAGATATAGAACACATATTTCAAAAATTTATATGGAACCAAAAGAGAACATGAATAGCCTCAGCAATCTTGAAAAGGAAGAATAAAGCGGGAGGTATCACACTTCCAGATATCAAGTTATATTATAAGGCCATTGTACTCAAAACAGCCTGGTACTGGCATAAGAACAGGCATATAGATCAATGGAACAGAACAGAGAACCCAGAAATAAACCCACACTTTTATGGACAACTGATATTTGACAAAGTAGGTAAGAGCATACATTGGAGTAAAGACAGTCTCTTCAACAAATGGTGTTGGGAAAATTGGACAGCTACCTGCAAAAAAATGAAACTAGACCCCCAACTTACACAATTCACAAAAATAAACTCAAAATGGATAAAGACTTAAATGGAAGCCATGAAACGATAAGCATCTTAGAAGAAAACATAGGCAATAAACTCTCTGACATCTCTCGCAATATATTTGCTGATTTGTCTCCACAGGCAAGTGAAATAAAAGACAGGATAAACAAATGGGACTTTATCAAACTAAAAAGCTTCTGCACAGCTAAAGACAATAAGAACAGAATAAAAAGACAAACTACACAATGGGAGAATATATTTGGCAATGTATCTGATAAGGGGTTAATAACCAAAATTTATAAAGAACTTGTATAACTTAATACCAGGAAGACAAACAATCCAATCCAAAAATGGGCAAAAGAAATAAACACTTCTCTAAAGAGGACACTCAGATGGCCAATAGGCATATGAATAAATGCTCAATATCACTAATTATTAGAGAAATGCAAATTTTTTTATTATAATTTTATTTTTTTAATGGGGTGACATCAATAAATCAGGATACATATATTCAAAGAAAACATGTCCAGGTTATCTTGTCATTCAATTATGTTGCATACCCATCACCCAAAGTCAGATTGTCCTCTGTAACCTTCTATCTAGTTTTCTTTGTGCCCCTCCCCTTTTCCTCTCCCTCTCCCCCCTCCCCCTGTAACCACCACACTCTAATCAATGTCTCTTAGTCTCACTTTTATGTCCCAACTGCATATAGAATAATGCAGTTCCTGTTTGTTCTGAGAGAAATGCAAATTAAAAACAATGAGATAATACCTCACACCAGTCAGAATGGCGCTCATCAATAAAACAACACAGATTAAGTGCTGGCGAGGATGTGGAGAAAAGGGAACCCTCCTGCACTGCTGCTGGTGGGAATGCAGACTGGTGCAGCCACTGTGGAAAACAGTATGGAGATTCCTCAAGAAATTAAAAATCGAACTGCCTTTTGACCCAGCTGTACCACTGTTAGAAATATACCCCAAGAACAGCATAGCACTGTTTGAAAAGAAGAAATGCACCCCCATGTTTATGGCAGCATTGTTCACAATTGCAAAGATCTGGAAACAGCCCAAGTTTCCATCAGAGGACGAGTGGAATAAAAAGCTTTGGTACATATACACTATGGAATACTACTCAGCCATAAGAAATGATGACATAGGATCCTTTACAACAACATGGATGGACCTTGATAACATTATACTGAGTGAAATAAGTAAATCAGAAAAAAGACTAAGAACTGTATGATTCCATGCATAGGTGGGACATAAAAATGATACTCAGAGACATGGACAAACAGTGTTGGGGTTACAGGGTGGGGGGGGAGAGGAAAAGAGTTGGGGGAGGAAAGGGGCACAAAGAAAACCAGTCAGAAGGTGATGGAAGACAATTTTATCAATGTCACCCCATCAAAATTAATAATAATAATAAAAAAAGAATGTGTCTCACGGCTAATTCAGGAGTTAGAAGAATAGTATAAGCATGCTAATTCTGCTTCTCAGGCCACATTCTGCAATAGGGGCCCCAAGCAAATTGGTGATTTGGCTTCTCTGATTTTGCCAATTGGATTAAAAAAAAAATAGGTCAGGAACACCCTGAAATGGAACTAAGAATATATGAGCATAAATTTAAAGAACTTTTAGATACTGGAGCTGATGTATCTGTTATTGCTAAGCTACATTGGCCTCCTTTCTGGCCCACTCATGCAGCAGCCACAGAATTACAAGGTATAAGGCAGAGTAAATCCCCTCAACAAAGTTCTAGATTTTTACATTGGGAAGATTAAGAAGGTCATTCTGGATTTTTTAAGCCTTATGTGCTCCCTGATGGCCAGTTAATTTGTGGGGTAGAGATGTTTTGAAAATTATGGGAGCGTTGCTTGTCAGTCCTAATGGTTTAGTCAGTACTCAGATGCTTGATCGGGGATTTTTGCCCACCAAGGGACTAGGGAAAAAACAGCGAGGAATTCTCACCCCCATAGAAATGGCACCCAATATCAGAAGGTGTGGATTAGGATATCAAAATTTAGCATAGGGGCCTTGGTAGCTCCTGCTACCTCAGTAATGCATTGTGCAGACCCAATTACTTGGAAATCAGATAATCCTTTATGGGTAGACCAATGGCCCCTTTCTCAGGAGAAACTTAGGGCAGCTGCTCAATTGGTACAAGAGCAGCTAAAGCTTAGGCACATTGAACCATCTAATAGCCCATGGAATACACTTCTATATTTTGATCTTGTTGCCTCCTGGATTATCAAGGGGCATAGGTGACCCTTACAGCTTATTGGTTTTGAGCCTCAAAATTATTGTTGTTCCTTTTTTCAAAGGATCAACAACAATGGCTCTGGGAAACTTCCACTTAATGGCAAATCACTGTTGCAAATCAATGGACAACTTTATACTGAAACTCTCAACTTAAAATCAGCTCAAAGTCTAGAATTATATGCCATGATTATGGCTTTTCAGCATCTGCCATATTACTTCTTTAATCTATATACAGACAGCAAATATTTACTTAGGCTGTTTCCACTATAAAGACTGCTGTCTTAGGGACAAATGCTGATGAACTATTTCAGCAGTTCCTCCTTCTTCAAAGACTTGTATGTCAACACAGAGCTCCACATTTTATAGGACATACTCGAGCTCACTCCATGCTCTCTGGGCACAAGGGAAAGCCCTTTTGTTTTGTTTTGTTGTTGTTTTTTGTATTTTTCTGAAGTTGGAAACGGGGAGGCAGTCAGACAGACTCCCCGCATGCGCTCAACCGGGATCCACCCGGTACACCTACGAGAGGGGGATGCTCTGCCCATCTGGGGTGTTGCTCTGTTGCAACCAGAGCCATTCTAGTGCCTGAGGCAGAGGCCGCAGAGCCATCCTCAGTGCCCAGGCCAGTTTTGCCAATGGAGCCTTGGCTGTGGGAGGGGAGGAGAGAGACAGTGGGGAGGGAGAGAGGGAGGGGTGGAGAAGCAGATGGGTGCTTCTTCTGTGTGCCCTGGCCGGGGATCAAACCTGTGACTCTTGCACACCAGGCCGATGTTCTACCAGTGAGCCAACCGGCCAGGGCCTAGGAATGCCCTTGTTGATCAAGCTACCCAAAAGAAAATTATTTGGAGCAACCATGACAGATAGAGCAATTCAGTCTCATACTATTCATCACCGGAACGCTGCAGCCCTATGTAAACAGTTTCAACTTTCTCGGGAAGCAGCATGGCAGATTGGGAAGTCCTGTCCAAGGGGTCCTATACTACAATCTTCCCCTTCATTTGGAGTTAACCCTCAAGGACCCCTACTAGGACAACTTTGGCAAATGGATGTTACTCATATACCTTCATCTGGCAAACAGTCCTATGTCCTATGTCCACGTTATGTTATTATTCTGGATTTATAATAACCTCTGTCAGAACAGGAGAGGCTGCTAAGCATGTTATAGCTCATTGTCTGTATGCATTGTTCTATTATTGGATTTCCTAAACTGGTTAAACTGACAATGCTCCTGCATATGGAGCAAAAGCATTTATTGTATTTTGTCATTCTTACAATCTTTAAAGTCAAGGTATTATTAAAGTGTACCCAGTAAATATTTTAAGGTCAATTTAAAAATAATTTAAAAGGGGGGAGTCATATCCTGGAACTTCTATGGGTCTACCATATCACCCTTTTTACTTAAAAAAGTTTTAAATTTCTTTTGAATGCTGATGAACAGGTGATGCCAAATCCTTTTCTCCTGAAAACTACTATTTTCTTTATTTGATCCAGCTAATAGCACTGTTTTGTCTTTTTCCAAGTAGCTCCAGATATATGGAAAAGATTTATATAGGCAGATGAGGATCCTCAAACCCCTTTGTGAGATCTTCTGAGCATGGCCTTTAAGATACCAAGAGGCAGAAAAAGCCCAATAGAGATCAGGGGAACTACCAGCATTTAGGATACACCCTTAAAGGCTCCAATGCCCCAACGGGGTCTCATAGGATGCTATGTGGGTTCTACTTCAATAGTGGAAAGGAAGTTCATTGAGCTAAAGCCTTCCAGACTTACATGCCTCTGTTGTGAGGAAACAGGGACACTGGAAGGTCGGCTTCTCCCTCGCTCCTCTAAGGGAGGGTTAAGTCTTCTTCCAACCCTGCTCTAGCCACCTATGTCCTAACCTTGCCCAGAATGCTGGGGTTTGCCACTGAAGGCTGAAGGTGTCCAGGGCTGTCAGCCCCATCTACGACACTGTGGACAAGCCTAAGGTATTTCCAAGAAGCAGGTTAACTGATCTCATTTGCACAAGGGCCACTTAACTATGTTTTGCCTGAATAGTCAGGTTTTTTATTCTTCCCTCGAAGATCTCTGTTGTGGGTGTTGATAGTCCTATTTTCTGCTGCTTTGTTTAATATATAGTGTTTCCTTTATCCTTCCTACCTCAATTCCCCACTCATATTTCAGGCTGGGACCTACTCTTAATTTAGAACTCTCTTTCCCCCTTTTGCCAACTTGTATTATGAATCTACCTTTGCCACCCAGCTTAGTGTATCTCAAGGTTCTCTTTACCAAGCCACAGTCACAGAGCTCCAGGGAAAAGCAACCTGCTCTTATCTCTCCAGGCAGAGGAGAACAGAAGCTCCATATGCACACATGCTGCAGATGGCTTTTCCAGTCTACCTGAATCATTATCAGCTAGAAGAAGTGGTCATTGGGACTTGGATGTGAGCTGCAAAGTATAGAATTGTGACAACAATTCCAGTGCCATGTGGACTTTTCCTGGATGTGGACTTTTCCTGGACTCCTGCTCCTTGTGACAGCTCCTAACAGATTGAACTGGGGCTGGGTTGCATTTTTCAGGGATTTGGCATGGTGTAGGGGCCAACTTGGACTTGGTGAACATGTTAAGGACACTACTTTTTTATGGATTCTTGCTGTATTAGCCAAGAGTTTGCTTAAAGGCTTTAATCACTGTAAAAAAATAGAAGACTGGATAAAGAAGATGTGGCATATATACACCATGGTATACTATTCAGCCATAAGAAATGATGACATCGGATCACTTCAACAAAATGGTGGGATCTTGATAACTTTATATGGAATGAAATAAGTAAATCAGAAAAAAACAAGAAGTGCAGGATTCCATACATTGGTGGGACATAAAAACTAGACTAAGAGACATGGACAAGAGTGTGGTGGTTATGGGGGGTGAGGGGAGGGAAGGAGGGAGAAAGGGCGGGGTACAAAGAAAACTAGATAGAAGGTGACGGAGGATAATCTGACTTTGGGTGATGGGTATGCAACAGAATTAAATGACAAGATAACCTAGATATGTTTTCTTTGAATATATGTAACCTGATTTATTGATGTCACCCCATTAAAATAAAAATTTATTTATAAAAAAAATAGCCTGGAGATGTTTTCTCTGAACCTATCTACCCTGATTTATCAATGTCACCCCATTATTATTAATAGAAAAAAAAGAAATTACTTATGTTTTCACCCAGTTTGTCCAAATTTCTTTTCTGTTTTAAAAACATATTTATAATAGTAATTTTAAAGTCATGGCCTGCTAACATCAATGTCTACTTGATCCTCGTCTGATTTATTGATTGATTTATTGAGGCAGTGAGAGAGAAACAGGAACATCGAGGTGCTCCTGCATGTGCCCTAGGGAAGATCAAACTGTCAACATCCGTGCTTTGGGACCACACTCCAACTAACTGAACATCTGGCCCAGACCTTGTGTGTGTGTGTGTGTGTGTGTGTGTGTGTGTGTGTGTGTGTGTGACAGAGACAGAGAGAGACACAGAGAGAGAGTCAGATAGGGACAGACAGACAGGAAGGGAGAGAGATGAGAATCATCAATTCTTTCTTGAGGCTCCTTAGTTGTTCATTGATTGATTTCTCATATGTGTCTTGACCGGGGGCTACAGCAGACCAAGTGACCTCGTGCTCAAGCCAGTGACCTTGGGCTCACACCGGTGAGCCTTGCTCAAACAAGATGAACCCACGCTCAAGCTGGTGACCTTGAGGTTTTGAACCTGGGTCCTCCGTGTCCCAGTCTGATACTCTATCCACTGTGCCACCCCCTGGTCAGGATACTTTTTCTTATTTATTGATTGAATCTTAAAGAGAGTAAGAGAGAGACAGAGAGAAGATGAAGAGAAGTATTCATTTGTTATTCCATTCAGTCTTGTACTTGTTGGTTGCTTCCTGTGTGTGCCCTAACTGGGGATTGAACCCTCAACCTTGTCCTTTCAGGGATATGCTCTTAACTGACTGAGCTAACCAGCCAGAATCTCCTTGTGTCTGATTCTAACATGCATTTTTTTCCTCTTGGGTATTGGTCACATTTTTTTTCTTCTTAGTAAGTCCTATACTTTTTGTACAGCTTTTATATGACAGAAATCATGTATAAAATACCTATAGATACTGAAATTAATGTTGTTTTCTCCCAGAGATAGTTTTCTATTTTCTTAGTTTGACAGAGAGCATGCGGAGCAAAACATGTTAATCCATATAGAAATTGAGCTTGGTCACTGCTCGGTTACAGCTTTAGTTACACTTAATCTACTTCTGATATCAAATATCTGTTTTGGACCTCTCCCTTTAGTGAGATATTGTCTCCTAAGTAGTGCAAGACTGCAGGAAATCTTGCTCTGCCTGTCCAGTCCAACCATTGCCTCCCAAACCTCCCCAGCAGGCAGGATGTGTTCTGTGGAGAACACTGGCCCCAGCCATGCCATTTTGCTAGATTCCAATACATCACACCAACCCACACAGTTATCAAAAGCTTTTCTAATTTTACTCTCCTTAGAACAGTCTCTTTGCCTATAGTAAGCCTGCTTCTCAGAAATGCCCACACATGATAAGTCCCCAGAGGGAAGAAAATATTTGGCCATCTCAACCTATCTAAGAAGTGTTCTACCATCTCTAGAATTTTAATTTGATGATCTTTGTTTCCACAGCCCTCTAATGGTTTTGAAATTTTATTTCTGTAATTCACTAGTTTTTTTTTTCTTGTTGTTGTTGTTTTCCTGTCTAGTGCAATGAAAAGAGTGGCTTGCCAGTGCCTATTAAATCCTACTCAGAAATAAAATTTCTGTTGAAATGTTTAAAATGGAAAAGTGACATGATCCGATTTGTATTTTAGAAAGCTTTCGGAACTGTGTTGTAGATGCAGTATAATGAGGCTGGATTGAAGTCAGTGTGTTACTGTAATGGGAACTTGTTCACAACTAGTTACCTGCTAATTGTTATTGTCCCTACTTTCTATATAAAGAGTCTATGGAGTCTATGGCACCTTGTGACATAGACATAAAGAGTCTGTGGAATAGGCATAAAGAGTTTAAATAACTTATCTCGTTTCACATAGCTAGTAAAAGGTGAACCATAGATGGAGAAGTGTGCATGTTGTTAATGTTTCCAGGTACAGACTTCCTTGTTCAAATAGGGTACAAATTATATTCCCTAGGCAGCTTACTCTTATGCTGATTTCTAAAATTAGCCACTTTACTATAATATCATCTATTTTTATCACTTTTATTTAAAATTGTTCCTCTCATTTTCAGGAGAATACTGCTAAATCTACAAATTGTTACTACAAAAGAGGACTTAAAAAGAACTCAATTATTCATATACCCCCTCCACTCTATCATTACAGAGTGTCACTAAGTCTTTATGCTGCATTTCGTACACATTTCTACAATCTCCATAATTACAGTGTACCGAAGTTATTTGGCAATTGTACGATGAGAAGCATTTGGCCAGATTTACTTTCAATGTTCTAAACTATCACTTTGGAACTAAGGACAGTTTTCAAACACTTCATAATCCCCGGATGACTTTTTAGTCTTACCTACTGTGTCTTCAATGTCCTTTTGTGTTCTCTTTCCTTCCCTTTCAGGCTGAAACATCTTTCAATCTCTCTGTGGCTTCCAAGTTGTTCCCCTCAGATTCTCAAATAGCTTGAAACTTCTCTTTGATGCGCTTGATTCAAAAACCTGGAAACTACACAGAAGTGTCTCTGGGTCAGGCTTCACCAGTAAATTCACATTGTATCAGTAAATCTTTAAAACTTTCAGTACAGAGAAAATGCTACGTTTGTGTTTCTTTAGGTGAACTGTCTTGGTGTTGCTCTGTCAAAGACAAAAATGAACGGGGCAATTACACAGGTGATTTCAATTAGGCTATTACAAAGGAGAGAATATCATTAAAGAGGAACATGTCAAAGAAAAGGAAGGGGTCTGAGCTGTTACAGAGGCAGGTCAATGAATCCATGGGTCTTTTTAGACTTGTGAGGAAGGGCCTTATTGCAGAATAAAAGAGAACAGAGTGGTCCTTTTCTATTTTCTATTTCCTGAACAAAAAAAGAGGTGGAAGGACTTCTTAACTGTTTCTGCTTTTCAGTAATGCTCAATATTGTTGGTCCTCCTATTTTGTTCATGATGAAGGAACATCACGCATAACTAAGTAACTCAGAGGTGATCAAACATCTGGCTGAGGCAAAGCAGGATCTAAGAAATTGTCTCATAGGGATTCCTGTTGGCATCACTCTTGCAAAAGCACTTGAACTCTATGTTGCAAGGTGGTGGTAAAGATTTATTTTTTTTTGGAGTCCTGAAATCCTAAGAATAAGGACAGTTGCAAGGCAGCCTAGAGTCTGGATGATATTTTGGCTGTCAGCTTTTAGTTTTCAGTTAAGTCAGATGTGAGCACTGGAAAAGTTAGTTTAGAGGATTGCAGTCAGATACTGAAGGAGAGTGGAAGAATTGAAAATTTCGTAAAGGCTGTCAATTGGTGCAAGGTAAGTTTTCAATCTAATTTGTAGGTATTTCCAAAGACAGGAAGGAAATCAACTGAAACTACTAAATGACACAGCTAAGACTTGATCACATATCTACTAAAAACCTGCAGTTTACAAAGAGGTGGCAAGGTAGTAGACTGTCTGACAATACTTGGTTTTCCATTGAAACACAGAATTTCTATCTATCGTTCTTAAACTATAGGTGAAAAATATGCATACAGGCTTTCAGTAAAATCTAGGTTATTATATCTTTGCTTTAGAATATCATCTTAAATCTAGTATCAGAAAAGAATCATTGATATTAAAAAACTTTCTTGAACAAATAGTTAAAACACAAGAGGAAAACATTTATAAATATATTCATTTTAAAGAAATGAGATATTGCAACACATGGTTCACTCCAGGACATTTTAAATAGCTGAAAAGTTCAGAGACGTTTCAGATGTAAAAATCTTCCTATAATTTTACATCTGTGTTCACAATAGATAGTACCAAATCATCTTAAAAGTCACATACACCCATCAAAATCTGGGTTGTACAAAATAGAACTCATTAATATTTAAAAAACACTTTTTAAAAGGTTCAACAGATGTTCCATATCAGATTTTATCAGGGAAATCCAAAGCAAAACAACAATGAGATGTCCTGGGAGGATGGCCAAACTCCTGAACACCGGCAATACTGAATATTGAGGACATAGAGCAACAGGAAGTCTCATTCATTGCTGTAGGCATGCAAAATCCTGTCGAAGTCAGTCTGGTGGTTTCCTACAGAACTCTTGCCATGCAATCCAGCAATCATGCTTTTGGTTTTAACCCAAAGGAGTTGAAAAGCCTTGCACATGATGTGTATAACAGCTTTATTCACAATTACCAAAACTTGAAAGGAAGGAAGATGGCCTTCAATAGGTAAGGAATGGATAAATAAACTGTGGTCCACCCGGACAGTGGAATATGCCTCAGCATTAAAAAAAAAAGAGCTATTGAGTTTTAAAAAGATATGGAAGAATCTTAAATGACTATAACTAAGTGATAAAAGTGAATCTGAAAAGGTACACATGGTGTGATTTCAACTATCTGAAATTTTTGAAAAGGCAAAACCATGGAGATAGTAAAACAATCAGTGGTTCCCAGAGATTGGGGGAAAAGAGATGAGTAAGAGGAACACAGAGAACTGTTTAAGACAGTGAAAATCCTCTGTATGATAATGTAATAAGGAATATATATTATTATCCTTATGTCTAAACCTCCCAAATTATACAACCCTCAGGTAAAATATGCCCTTGGGATAATTATGATGTGTCAATGTTGATTCATTCTGGTAACAATTGTATGAATCTGGTGAGTGATATTGATAATGTGTAAGAGCAGAGGATTTATAAGAAATCTTTGTACCTGCCTTTAAATTTCTTGTCAACTTAAAACAGCTGTTAAAAATAGTTTTGTTTTTTTAAAGAGAAATAAACCTCAATAGATCATGAATAACAACCATTTAAGAGACATATGATGACTGTTGCCAGATTATGATTAATCCTCACCACATTGTTGTTTTGTTACCTGTTACTGGATGATGGCTGATGTTGAATGGCAGCTTGGCAATGTTGATTCAGAGTCTAGATTTAAGAATGAGAACCTGGATGTCAAAATGTGGCAGTGGGTAATGACATGGGCATCACCTGGAAACATGTTAGAAATGTAGTTTTACTGGCCTCAAGTCAAATCTATCAAATCACAATCTGCATTTTAACATGATTTTTAAAAATGCATATTAAGGTTTGAGAAGCACTTATCTAAAGGACTTGGAATAACATGGAGAATAAATATGAGGAAAAAAGGTTTTCAGAATACTGTATACTCAGAGACTAACAACAACTGGTCATTGCAGTACTATATTTATATAGTGGCTAAATTTCTTCTTGCCAGGGTGACTTTGTGACTATTGTTTATCTGATTAGTAGCCAATCAGGAGGCAACAGAAGAATTAGATGCCAGAAAATTAACTTTGTTGTATTAAAATTACTGAATCAAGATTCAAAGATGGCAACAGAGTAGGCTGACGTTCCAACTGCCACCTCCCAGGACCAGATTGGATAACAACTTAATTTAAGAACAATTGTCTTCAAAAACCAACTTTGGACTAAATGAAAAGGAGTCTATAACCAAGGATCACAGAAGAAGCCACACTGAGACTGGTAGGAAGGGCAGAGACATGGAGGGGACTGTCCCATTTCCAGGAATGAGTGACAACTGAGGGTCCAGAGGGACTCTCTCTGTGGGGAGGGTCACCCTGAGAGGTGTGGGTACTCAGCACCAGGCCCAGAGCCCCAGCTTAAGCTCTCAGAACCTAGAAGAGTCACTCAGACAGCATTTGACAGTGAAAAGAGCCAGGTTTTTGTCTGCAAGAAAGAGATGGAGCTTTTGGAGATGAATGTTTTGTCTTAAAGGGACCATGCAGAAAATCTTGTTCACAGCCATTTGTCTAGGGCTCTGGTGGAGGGAGAGCTGAGAGGACTAGAGTTGCATGAGAAAAGTGTAAAGTTGGAGGCCCAGGGAGAGACACTGTGGGGGACAGCCACCAGAACCCCTGTGCTGAGTTATTCTCCAGTACTGCAGTTGCCATCTTTCTTCAGTGGAGTAATCCCCTCTGAGCAGCACCAGCCTGGGGAGAAGCAACTGCTCTTCCCTCAGGAGTCGCTCCTGCTCCAGTCATGGCAACTGGGTCATGTTGAGAAGCCAGGAAGCAAGGGTGTGTTAGTTTTCTGGTGTTCAGGCTGGAACTTTACCCCCCACCTCCATACTCCTGAGTTGAAGACTGATAATTCCACCTTGCAGAGACACAGTGGAAAGTGTCCAGAGTGTGGGCAAACCACATCTCAGGGCCTCAGAAGCCACACCCTACAGAGGTCTGTGAAAACATCTTGGACAGAATGACATGGGGGGCTAGGGGCAGAGCCACACCCTTCCTAATCCCTGAATTGCCTCAGGCTCTAGACCAGGGGTCCCCAAACTTTTTACACAGGGGGCCAATTCACTGTCCCTCAGACCGTTGGAGGGCCAGACTATAAAAAAAACTATGAACAAATCCCTATGCACACTACACATATCTTATTTTAAAGTAAAAAAACAAAATGAGAACAAATACTATATTTAAAATAAAGAACAAGTAAATTTAAATCAACAAACTGACCAGTATTTCAATGGGAACTATGCTCCTCTTACCGACCACCAATGAAAGAGGTGCCCCTTCCGGAAGTGCGGTGGGGGTCGGATAAATGGCCTCAGGGGGCCGCATGCAGCCTGCAGGTCGTAGTTTGGGGACCCCTGCTCTAGACTCTACCAGAGGTTTTTTCAGCGGCTGAGCCCAACAAGAGCCAGCAGACAGAGGCTGCAGGAAGTGGGACTCAGGGAAACTTGGCTTTTTAAGTGGACCTTCCTACAGGCCCAATGTGGGTAAAGGGTAAAAACCAGCCTAGGTGTGCAGCTCAGTTTTTCCATGTGCACCTTGGCCCAGCAGAGGCAGCCATAAATTCTGGATTGCTTTTAATTCCAAGAAAGTTACTGAGGGCCAGTCACAGGCAGTGTCTCCCTCCAGTCTGTGCTGGGTTCCTGCCAGGGAGGCCCAGGGATGGCACATTGTAAAGCCAGTATCCAGGGCCACCATCACAGCTGCCTGGCCCATGCAGGTTTGCATTTGATTTGAAGAGATAGTAATGAAACAATGGAGCCAAGAACTGGTGGGTCATTAGCTTTAATCCTAGCTTGCACCCAGAGGGAAAGAAATACACAAAGTGGGAAAACACTTCCCTTTCCATTCAGGGCTCCCAAAGCCACTGACTTCTCCGAGTTTCCTTGAATCAAAGGTTTCTACCTCACCAGTCTTATTCACCTCTGTTCCCATCTCCTTCTCTCTGCACAAACTGGCTTCTCCTTCAGCACTCCACTATTTTGGCTGCTTCTCCTCTCCTCCTCCACATGCCCTTTCTCTGCTCTTTCCTCTAATGCTAATCTCAGGAACTGAGCAAGAGCAAGCTCCTGGTTTGCCCCACTTTATAATGTAGAAATCAAAACCTTTAATCCAATATACAAATAAAGAAGTCTCTGATACAAAGTCACTTATTTGAGGCATAATGAGATTCCTCATGAGAGTGCACCACCCTACATCAAAAAGGGTGGGAAAGGCTTATTCTTAAAACTAAGCCTTAGGCTATAAGAATCCTGCCCACTTACAGCCTGTCCCTCCACATCTAATGCAAACTATAAGCGAGCAACCATATATATTATATTTACAAACTTATTTGACCAACATACATACAGTGGTCAGTTGCAGAAAGCATCGGTTCAGGACCTAACAACACTTCCTAGAGTGATATCCAAAGGAAGAGCACCTCACACCTGGCCAAGCCAAGGCAAATTTTGCTCTATGTGATCAGCACCAGAACAGTGGCTCATGTGCATTGAATAGGGTGAAGTTTCACAGTTAGCTGGCCTAGGTGCTGGATATCCTGCCCTTTTGGGCTAGATGCCACAGGGGAAAGAGTAAGAGGCTTAGAGCATGGACATTTAAAGTGTGAGTCCCTGTGAACCTATTGATGAATCTGTTTGAGGGGCTTAGCCACTTTCTGGGGAGTACAGTCAGCCCCAGAAGAGGACTCTTTCAGTCTTCCTCCTTGAGACCAGGGTCTCATCAGCTGTAAGAACTTCTGCAAAGGGGACTGTCAGCTCCACTTATCTCTGAACCTGCTGCTCAACTTATAGGGGAGAAATAAAACTTAAGTATCCAGCAGTGGCTGAGGGATTAGGGTCTGGAGTAGGGGCCACATTCCACATAAAGAGCTCCTGACCAAGAGACCCCTGAAGTAGGGGGTCCCACTAATGTTGTATTCCCAACCTCAGCTGCCCTAACCAAACAAGATTGCAACCTGGAGAGGGGTTGGTAGAGTAAGGTCAGTCTGGGTTCATACTACAGTCTTTCTACAGAAGACTCTGTGGGAAGACCAGGCAGTTGCAAGAGGAGGTAGAACACCTAAAAACTGGAGACAAATCTAATGGAACTTGAGATTTTTATGGAGCTGCTGTCATCTCTAAGCAGGAGGAAGCTGGTCCTTATACATAGGTTGGCCCCTCCCACACTACCCAGGCAAAGAAAACACAGACACAAAGAGCAAAAAGAGCAGTAGCTGCAGACTGGTAGCCCACAGTGGTTTACAAACAACAGCTGATGCCAACCCAAGAAGATCTAGAACTAACACAACAGATAGTGGGTGGCAGACAGCACCAACCCTAGACTCAGCTAGCTACACAAGCAGCACACCCAAAGGAGGAGTCTAGCAGGCATCAGACACTGTGGAGAATAAATACACCCAACAAGATGGACATTGCACAGTGTGTAATACACATGATCAAGGTTGACCTTTAGAGCCAGTCAGCCAAAAAAAATAACTATACCCACCAAAGGACCAACTGCATTCAAAACTCATAGACGATAGGAGGGAAAGTAGTATGCTCAAAAAGCATTCCTAGAACAAGGAAAACAGGTGGCCTGCAGATAAGTACCACTGAGCCCATCTTCCTTTTAAAGACCCACAAAAATTTCAAAGTCAGACAGCGCTACCTAATACACAGGCAAAATGGACAAATAAATATGACTCAAGTGAATCAACAAGAGAAATCTCAAGAAGAAGAACTAAATAAAATAGAAGTAACCACACTGCCAAATGCAGAGTTTAAAATAATAATATTTAAGATACACAAGAATCTTTTTTTTTTATTGTGACAAGAGACAGAGAGATGGACAGATAGGAAAAGACAGACAGGTAGGGAGAGAGGTAAGTATCAATTCTTCATTGTGACACCTTAGTTATTCATTGATTGCTTTCTCATATGTGCCTTGACTGGGGGGCTACAGCAGACTAAGTGACCCCTTGCTCAGGCCATGACCTTAGCACAAGCTGGTGAGCCTTATTCAAATCAGATGAGTCTATGCTCAAGCTGGTGACCTTGACGTTTGAACCTGGGTCCTCTGTGCCTCAGTTTGATGCTCTATCCACTGTACCACCACCTGGTCAGGCTACTCAAGGATCTTAGAGCAACAATGCATGGACATAATAAACACCAAAATAAAAGGATAGCAAGCATCAAAAAAGACATTGAAATAATAAAAAAGAACCAGTCAGAAATGACAAATACAATATCAGAAATGAAGACTGCACTGGAAGGAATCATCAGCAGGCTAGATGAAGCAGATGATTAACTCAGCAATTTGGAAGACAAGATAAACATAAGCACATAAGTAGAGCAGCAAAACGAGAGGCGCAAATAGACTGAGAAAACTCTAAGAGACCTCTGTGACAACATGAGGAGAAACAAGATCCCCATCATAGGGGTTTCTGAAGGAGAAGCTAACAAACAAGGGATAGAGAACCCGCTTGAAGAAATCATAGCCAAAAATTTCCCTAAACTGATGAAGAAAAGAGTCACACAATTTCAAGAAGCACAAAGAGTACCATTAAAAAGAACTAAAGGAGACCTACACTGAGACACATCATAATCAAAATGCCAAAGTTAAGAGACAAAGAAAGAATACTAAAAGCTGCAAGAGAAAAGCAGTTAATTACTACAGAGGAACCATCATAAGGATGACATCCAACTTCTCACTCAACAGAAACACTTGAGGCCAGAAGGGATTGGCAAGAAATATTTAAAGTGATCCAAAACAAGAACCTACAACCAAGACTTCTCTATCCAGCAAGGCTATCATGTAAAATTAAAAAAGGAGTAAGAAGCTTCCCAGACAAAACAAAAACAAAAACACAAAAACTAAAGAAATTTATTATAACCAAATCAGTACTGCAAGAAATGTTAAGGGGCCTGCTATAAAAAGAGCAAAGGGGGAAAAAAAAGGTAAGAAAAAGAGGAATGTAGATTAAAAGAATAAAATGGCAATAAATAAGTACATGTCAATAATTACCTTAAATATAAATGGATTAGTACAAGGGGACAAACTATAGTCAAGTTTCACTCTTTTGCATGTGGCTTTCCAGTTTTTCTAGCACCATTTGTTGAAGAGGGTTTCTTTTCTCCATTGTGTGTTGTTGGCCCCTTTATCAAAAATTATTTGACCATATATATGTGGTTTTATTTCTGGGTTTTCTATTCTGTTCCATTGGTCTGTGTGTCTATTTTTCTGCCAATACCATGCTGTTTTGATTGTTGTGGCTCTATAATATAGTTTGAAGTCAGGTATTGTAATGCCCTCAGCTTTGTTCTTTTTTCTTAGGGTTGCTTTGGCTCTTTAGGGTTTTTAATAGTTCCATATAAATCTGATGATTTTTTTCCATTTCTTTAAAAAATGTCATTGGAGTTTTGATGGGAATTGCATTAAATTTGTATATTGCTTTGGGTAATATGGTCATTTTGATTATATTTATTTTTCCTATCCAAGAACAGGGAATATTTTTCTATTTCATTGTATCTTTTTTGATTTCCCTTAACAATGCTTTGTAGTTTTCATTATATAAATACTAAAATTAATTCAAAATGAATCAAAGACCTAAATATAAGATCTGAAACAATAAAGTACATAGAAGAAAACATAGGTACTAAACTCATGGTCCTTGGTTTTAAAGAGCATTTTATGAACTTGACTCTGAAGGCAAGAAAAGTGAAGGCAAAGATAAATGAATGAAACCACATCAGACTGAGAAGTTTTTGCTCAGCAAGAGAAACTGACAACAAAATAAACAGATAGCCAACTAAATGGGAGATGATATTTTCAAACAACAGCTCAGATAAGGGCCTTATATTTGAAATATACAAAGAACTCATAAAACTCAACAACAAACAAACAATCCAATAAAAAAATGGGAAGAGAACCATAAACAGACACTTCTCCCAGGAAGAAATACAAATGGCCAACAGATATATGAAAAGATGCTCATCATCATTAGTTATTAAAGAAATGCAAATCAAAACTATAATGAGATACCATCTCACACCTGTTAGATTAGCTATTATCAATAAGACAGGTAATAGCAAGTGTTGGAGAGGCTGTGGAGAAACAGGAGCCCTCATCCACTGTTGGTGGGAATGTAAAGTAATACAACCATTATGGAAGAAAGTATGGTTGTTCCTCAAAAAACTAAAAATAGAACTACCACATGACCCAGAAATTTCTCTACTGGTATATACCCCCAAAACTCAAAAACATTGGTACGTAAAGACACATGCAGCCCCATATTCATTGCAGCATTGTTCACAGTGGCCAAGACATGGAAACAACCAAAAAACTGTTCAATAGATAAACGGATAAAGAAGAAGTGGTACATATATACTATGAAATACTACTCAGCCATAAGAAATTATGACATCGGATCATTTACAACAAAATGGATGGATCTTGATAACATTATACTGAGTGAAATAAGTAAATCATAAAAAACTAACAACTGCATGATTCCATACATAGGTAGGACATAAAAAAACGAGACTAAGAGACATGGACAAGAGTGTGGTGGTTACCGGCAAGGGTGGGTGGAGGGAGGAGAAGGAGGGAGAGGAGTGAGCTGAGGGGCACAAAGCAAACCAGATAGAAGGTGACAGAGGACAATTTGACTTTGGGTGATGGGTATGCAACATGATTAAATGACAAGATAACCTGGAGATGTTTTCTTTGAACATATGTACTCTGATTTATTAATGTCACCCCATTAAAATTAATAAAAATTTATTTAAAAAATGTTAATGGATTAAATGCTCCAATCAAAAGACATAGAAGAGCTGCATGAATAAGAAAACAAGACCTATACACATGCTGTCTGTCTACAAGAGACCCACCTCACAGCAAAAGATACACATAGACTGAAAGTGACGGGATAGAAAAAAGTATTTCACGCAAATGGAAAAGAAAAAAAAGCTGGGGTAGCAATACTTATATCTGACAAAATAGACTTTAAAACAAAGGCTATAATAAGGGATAAAGAAGCTTTACATAATGATAAAGGGAGCAACCCAACAGGAGGATATAACCATTGTAAAAATTTTGCACCTGAGATATGAGCACCAAAATATATAAAGCAAATTTTGATAAACATAAAGGGTGAGACCAACAGCAATACTATAATAGTAGAGGATTTTAATACCTCAATAACATCAATGGATAGATCTTTCAGACAGAAACTTAACAAAGAAACAGTGGCCTTAAATGGCACACTAGATCAACTGGATTTAATTGATATCTTAAGAGCTTTTTACCCAAAGCAGCAGAATATACATTCTTTTCAAGTGCTCATGGTACATTCTCTAAGATAGACCACATGTTAGGACACAAAATGAGTCTCAATAAATTTAAGAAGATTGAAATCATATCAAGCATCTTCTTTGATCACAATGGCATGAAACTAGAAATCAAGCACAATAGAAAAACTGAAAAACATTCAAACACTTGGAAACTAAATAGCATATTATTAAATAACAAATGGGTTAACAACGAGATCAAGGAAGAAATAAAAAATTTCCTTGAAATAAATGAAAATTAACATACAGAAACTCAAAATTTATGGGACACAGCAAAAGCAGTTCTGAAGGGGAAGTTCATAGCATTACAGGCACACCTTAAAAAGCAAGAAAAATCTCAAATAAAGAAGTTAACCCTGCATCTGAAAGAAGTAGAAAAAGAACAACAAATAAAGCCCAGAGGAAGTAGAAGGAAAGAAATAATAAAGATCAGAGTAGAAATAAGTGACATAGAAACTAAAAAACAATACAAAAGATCAATGAAACAAAATGCTGGTTCTTTGAAAAGGTAAACAAGATTAATGAACCTTGAACCAGACTCATCAAGAAAAAAAGAGAGAGGACTCAAATAAATAAAATTAGAAATAAAAGTGGAGAAGTAACAACTGCCACCACAGAAATACAAAGGACTGTAAGAAAATACCATGAAGATTTGTATGCCAAAAAATTGGACAACCTAGGGGAAATGAATAAATTCCTAGAGACATACAATCTTCCAAAACTCAATCTGGAAGAATCAGAAAACCTAAACAGACCAATTGCAACAAGTGAATTTGAAACAGTTATCAGAAAACTCACAGCAAACAAAAGTCTTGAACTGGCTGGCTTCACAGGTGAATTTTACCAAATATTCAAAGGAGAACTAACTCCTATCCTTCTCAAGTTATGTCAAAAAATTCAAGAGGAGTGAAAACTTACAAGCTTCTTTTAAGAGGAAAGCATGATCTTCATTCCAAAACCAGGCAAAGATACTACAAAGAAAGAAACTATAGGCCAACATGCCTGATGAACTTAGAGGCTAAAACTTTTAACAAGATATTAGCAAACTGGATTCAGCAATACATGAAAAAAAAATCATACATCATGATCAAGTGGGATCTTTTCTGGGGAGGCAAGGCTGGTACAATATTCGTAAATCAATCAATGTGATTCATCACATAAACAAAAGGAAGGATAAACATCACATGATAATGTCAATAGATGCAGAAAAAGCATTTGATAAAACCCAGCACCCATTCATGATCAAAACTCTCAGCAAAATGGGAATACTAGGAACATACCTCAACAAAATAAAGGCCATGTATGATAAACCCACACCCAACATCATACTCAATGGAAAATAATTAAAAGCAATCCCCTTAAGATCAGGAACAAGGCAAGTGTGCCCCTTTTACTAGTCTTATCAACATAGTTCTGAAAGTCCTAGCCAGAGCCATCAGACAAGAAGAAAAAATAAAAGCATCAAAATTGGAAAAGGAGAAATAAAACTGTCATTATTTGCTGATGATATGATACTGTACATAGAAAACACTAAAGCAGGCATCCCAAAACTACGGCCTGCGGGCCTCATGAGGCCCCCTGAGGCCATTTATCCAGCCCCTCCCCACCGCACTTCTGGAAGGGGCACCTCTTTCATTGGTGGTCAGTGAAGAGGAGCACTGTATGTGGCAGCCCTGCAATGGTCTGATGGACAGTGAACTGGCCCCCTGTGTAAAAAGTTTGGGGACCTCTGCCCTAAAGTCTCAGTCAAAAAACTACTGGACCTGATAAATGAATTTGGCAAGGTGGCAGGATATAAAATTAATATTCAGAAATCAGAGTCATTTTTATATACCAACAATAAACTGAAAGAGAAATTAAGGGAACAATCCCCTTCACTATTGCAACAACAACAAAAATAAAGTACCTATGAGTAATTTTTACTTAGAAAATTATATGACATTGAAAAAAAATGTCAAAGAAGATATAAACAAGTGTTCATGGATAGGAAGAATAAACATCATTAATATATCTATATGACCCAAAGCAATCTGTCAATTCAATGCAATTCCTATTAAAATACCAATGGCATACTTCAAAGATAGAGAATATTCCAAAAATGTATATGGAACCAGAAAAGAACATGAATAGCCTCAGCAATCTTGAAAATGAAGTGGGAGGTATCACACTTCTTGATATCAAGCTATACTACAAGGCCATTGTACTCAAAACAGCCTGGTACTGGCATAAGAACAGGCATATAGATCAATGGAACAGAACAGAGAACCCAGAAATAAACCCACGCCTTTATGTTCTATTGATATTTGACAAAGGAGATAAGAGCGTACAATGGAGTAAAGACAGTCTCTTTAATAAATAGTGCTGGGAAAATTGGACAGATATACATAAAAAAATAAAACTAGGTCACCAACTTACACCATTCACAAAAATAAACTGAAAGTGGATTAAAGACTTAAATGTAAATTGTGAAACCATAACCATCTTGGAAGAAAACATAGGCAGTAACTCTGATATTTCTTGCTGCAATATTTTTGCTGATTTATCTCCATGGGCAAGTAAAATAAAAGACAGGATGACCAAATGAGACTATATTAAACTAAAAAGATTTTGCACAGCAAAAGACACCATTAACAAAATAAAAAGACAACCCACACAACGGGAGAACATATTCTCCAATATGTCTGATAAGGGGTTAATAACCAAAATTAGTAAAGAACTTCTAAAACTCAGCACCACTAAAGTAAACAATCCAATTAAAAAGTGGGCAAAAGAAATGAATAGACACTTCTCCAAAGGGGACATATGAAGAAATGTTCAATGTCTCTAATCATCAGAGAAATGCAAATTAAAACCACAATGAGATACCAACTCACACCTGTCAGAATGGCACTCATTGACAAATCAACACACAATTAGTGCTGGGGAGAGTGTGGAGAAAAGAGAAACATCCTGCACTACTGGTGGGAATGCAGATTTGTGCAGCCACTGTGGAGAACAGTATGGAGTTTCCTTAAAAAAATAAAAGTGGAACTGCCTTTTGTCCCAGCTATCTAACTTTTAGGAATACATCCTAGGAATACCAAATCACTGATTCAAAAGAAGATATGCACCCCCATGTTTATTACAGCATTGTTTACAATACCAAAATTTGGAAATAGCCCAAGTATCTGTTGGTGGATGAATGGATTAAAAAGCAGTGGTACATATACACAATGGAATACTATGCAGCCATGAAAAGGAAGGAAATCTTACCTTTTGTGATGTCATGGATGGACCTGGTGATTATTATGCTAAGTGAAATTAGCCAGACAAAGAAAGATAAATATCATATGATCTCACTTATATGTGGAATTTAATGAACAAAGTGAACTGAGGAATGGAATAGAGGCAGAGGTGGGGTCACAGGGACCAGAGGGACAGTGTCAAAGAGAAGGGGGATGTGGGGAGGGGAATCAGAGAAGATGAAGGGAGTAATGAAATTATATATACATAACACAGAGATACAGATTGCAGGATAGCAAATCGCAGAGGAAAGGGGGGAGCAAGTTAGGGGAAGGGGACAAGAAGGGTATAAATAGAGACACAGGGGTGGGATGTGGGGTGAGGGTGTTATATTCAGTGGGACACTTGAATTTATGTAAACACAATAAATTAAAATTAATAAAATATAAAATTTAATCACTTGAATCAGCCTAACCTGTGGTGATGCAGTAGATAGATCATCAACCTAGAAAGCTGAGGTCACCAGTTCAAAACCCTGGTCTTGCCCTGTCAAGGCACATATGGGAAGCAATCAATGAACAACTAAAGTGAGGCAATCATGAGTTGATGCTTCCCATGCCCCCTATGCTGTAAAATCAATAAATAACATCTTTTAAAAAATTAAAATAAAATAAAATCACTGAATCATTTTATTTAGTAAAAATCTTTTAACAGCTTTATGCTTTATGACAACCACATGTTTAATTTTTGTTGCTTTAAAAATACTCTTTTGTTATTATTATAACAAATCTTGTCAGGCAGTCAACCTACAAATGAAGTGATGAATGTTTAAATATCATGTCTTTCCAAGTAGGAAATTGAAAATAAACGGCTACCAAAAACACTAGATGTTGGAGAGCAGGGTTGAATGAATATAAGAATGTTTGACATGAGAACTACCCTTCTATCATCAGAGCTGAGCCTTTGGGTCTCTGGAATGCAAGAATTCCAAAGTGTGAGGACTGAGTCCATCCTTGCATACCTGGAGATATTTTCATTCATTTCTTTATTTATTCAACAAATATGTTATTGAACAACTTCAGTGTACCAGACACAACCCTGGAGCTAGGGCTGTATGAGGCATTAAAGTCTTTGCTCTCACTGAATTTATCACCTAAGAGAAGAGGAGAGAGAGAGAGAGAGAGAGAGAGAGAGAGAGAGAGAGAGAGAGAGAGAGATGAATATGTAACTATAAGAAGATAAGTTTGGATAATGATATTGATAGAAGGTATGAGGAAAACAAAGCAAGGTAATGTGATAGGATGTGTTAGAGGGAGCATCTCTGGAAGTCTCTCTGATTTTTGAGCTAATCCTGGAAGATGGATGTAATTCCCAAATAATTGGGGGCAGAATATTCTAAAGACAGGGAACAGAAGTGTAAAGATATTGAGGCAGGAATAAGGGCGACACATTCCAGGGACAGAAAGGTCTGATTTGCTTGAGCAGAGTAAGAGAGATGGAGACTGGTACAAGATGAGTTTGGAGGCAGGTTTGTAATTAGGCCATGTGGGGCCTGTAGCCTGGGTTTAAGTGTGAAGGGAAGCCGCTAGAAAGTTTGAAGAAGGGATGTGACCCTGTGACTCTACATACTGCACATTGGCTGTTGTTAATCCATCTAAGAGCACTACTCTCCAAGATGCTGAGTGAGTTGAACTCAGAAAGCAAGAAGTCTGACACTTGAGATTCCAATGCTAGCACCTATGTGAGAATATGAGGGTACTTTAAGATAAATTTATACTTAAATAAACACAAACTTTTTTTTCTTTTTCTTTCTTTCTTTTTTTTTTTTTTTTTTTTTACCAGAAGCATCCATCAGATTCCAGTCAGAAACCACAGGAAACTTGGCAAACCAGTTTGTCTCAATAAGAACACATTAGCCTTTGCAATTGTCCTGTGGTAAACAATGTATTTCATGGCAAGTGCAACAGTCAGGATTCCAGGAAACAGAATCAGCAGGACCATAAATTGAAATTTATAACAATGAAATGGCTCATAGGATTGTGAGGGCCGGCTGACCATGTCCAAAATGAATGGAAGATCACGGGCAAGCTGGGCACTGGCAGAAACTGTTGTCCAGTGGTGGAATTTTCTTTCTTTCCTTAGGGAAGAAAGCTTCAGCCCAATTGATTAAGTCTAGCTCACCAGATTACCTAGGATAATCATTGTGTTTTTTCCCTCCCAAAATTATTAGAGAATTTATTTAGAAAGTCACAGAAGCAGAAAGAAGTGAACTGGCTGGGTTGCATGGGTTCAGGAAACAAGTTACAGAGGTAAAAGAATGGTCCTTGGAGCTTAGGAGAAAGAAAGGCAGAGGTAATGTGTGGGCGTGGAGTTAAAGAGAAGGGGGAAAGGCGTGAGCCTGCTCCAGAGAGAGAGAGAGAGAGAGAGAGAGAGAGAGAGAGAGGGAGGAAGCACCCACACTTGCTAGGTCCAGGATAATCTTTCTTTCTTAAAGTTCATTGAGTAGGGACTTTAATTACATCAGCAACATCCTGTCATAGCAATACCAGATTAGTATTTGATTGAAAAACTGAGGACTTTAGCTTTGGCAAGTTAAATCATCAGGAAAACAAGTCATCAGGGCAAGACTAAAGACATTCTTTTCTAATCTTAAATACGTTCAATAAGTGGTTAATGGCTTCTGACATGTATCATACACTGTGGCCTCACATCGTTATACGAAGACATTATACCACACTAACCTAGTAGATGTTGCTGCTCTGCAGTGAGGAAATGCTTACCATTTTCCCATTAATAAGGGTTGGTTAGGTTAATTTTGACATTGTTTTTACCACAAAAAAGAGATTGCCAATGACACCAATGACAGTTACATTGTTTTATGGGCCCTCACCTACGAAGATTCTTATGAGTGTTAGGGAGGTTGCTGGGATTTTGAGAGTGTTCTAGGTGTAGAAGAGAGTGAGGGTGAATGTAGGAATCATTTTCAGATAGGTATTTCAGGTAACTTTTGTAAAAGAGACTTTAGAAGAAAAAACCCCAACTCTACAAAGTTCTAGTAGTTTGCAGAAAATATTTTTTCTCATTCTAAATAAATGCCATGTTTATAAATAATTTTATATTTGTAATTTTATATTCTTTTTCTTAAAGAGATACTAAAATTGTTAGCTTCCAGCTCTGAAAACAGGAATCTACTTAGCATACAAATTTTTTATCTTCTATTTTTGAACTGAAGAAAAAAAGAATTATCTCAGCAAAATAATCTTTCTCAATATCTTACAAGGGTCTATCAGTTAGTTATTGGTTTAATTGTCCTGAAAAGTGGTTAATTACATTGAAAATGTTTTGTCTAGTTTAGAGGCAAACCTCAGTAAAACAGAGTTTATTTTAGAGGCAACACTTTGGTTCCCACTGTGAGTCTCCAGCAAGCCCTGAGGCATTCAGAATGCCTTATGATTCTTAAGTGCCAATGGGACAGTTGATGGGACAGGATCAACTGCTACTGTGCAGAAATCCACATGATCTCCTACTATGGTATTAGGCAAACAGAAAGTGTTTTTATTTGTAGGTTCACTTATGAGGTAGGTCCAAGTTTATTCACTTTTGCTAAAAACAAATAAACAAACAGAATTCCACAACATATTCACATAGTTCAAACACTATAACATTAAAAAAATGACTCAGTAAGAAGTGTCTCTCCCTTCCATGATGTTAATCTGTTTAGTTCCTGTTACCATCTATTTATGGCAACCACAATTATGAGTGTCTGTATTTCCTTTGAGGGTTTCTGCATATATTTATGATGCTGGATTTTGAGCCCTGTTTTCTTTTGGTCTTCATTTGCCTAGATACTTTTCAATCCTCTTATTTTACATTTTCTGAATCACTTTATTTTAAATGTGTGTTGGCTTTGGCTGTTAAGCCAACTAAACAATATTTTTTTAAATTATAAAATTGACCATATTTACCTTTATTAGTATGTTAGACATTTTGGTTTTGTATTTCTCACACTCTTTTATGCTATTTATTGTTTATGTATACTTTAAGATTTTCACTGGGTCTGTAATTATTTCCTTGTTAATATTTGGAGTTTTTTTTTTTAAATTACATGGTTCTTCTAGTGGTACCTTTATAATCATAAATACATATAATTCTTCTAGCTCTTCATTTCTCTAAAACAGCAACCATTAGATCCATGCTGAATGACAAAAAAATGAACGTTTCTCCATTCCTTTCTCCTTCTTCCATTACACAACTTATTCAATAATATAAACTTTCTTTGTCTTTGTTTTTATTTTAACTTTGCTTATATTGTTATTACTTATTTGTCTCTTAACTATTACTGGTTTATCATGAATAAAGCTTCTTCTCCCTTACTGTCTCAATGTTTGTTAATTAAATCATTTCTACATTTAAATATATATATTCAGTTCTCACCACCAAATATTTTATTCTTTTCTGTCACTTCTTAGTTTATTATTATTATTTGTGATTTTCTTTTTTTATCCAACAAAATTTTATATATTTATTAAAAACTATATTTTAAAAGATAAGTTAATAATAAATTTGGAAAATGCTCACAATCAAATTCTAAATGTCAAAAGTTTTAATAATTTGGTATAAAACTTATTCCATTTAGAAAATATGCCAAGAAAAAAGAAAGTTTTTAAAATGTTATTAGTTCCTTCTTTCTGGTAATATTACAGGTGATTTAATGTTTCTTTTTTTAAAAATTTAATTTATTGTGTTTGCATAGATTCTAGTGTTGCCCCAAATGCATTTTCTTTTAAAAGATGTTTTGTCATGTTGAAACTATTTGTCATTTTTAGATTTGAGGACATAAAGTCATACCTCATATTCATCAGGGATTGGATCCAGTAGCCTGTGCTCAAGTCCCTTATGTAAAATGGCATGGTATTTGATTATAACCTATACACATCCTCCCATATTCATCTCTAGATTACTTATAATACCTACTACAATATAAATGTTGTGTAAATAGTTGACTTATTATATTGTTCACGGAATAATGATAAGGAAAGAGTCAGTACATGCTCAGTACAGATTCAACCCTCATCGGCCTAACTACATCGTACATGTCAGCAACAACATAACCTTCTTTTCCTAATATTTTCTATATGCAGATGGTTGAATGTGCAGATGAAAAGGCACCAATACAGAGGGCTGACTGTACTGTGTATGAGGAATAATATACTCTGAATACTCAAAATCAAGGTACAGCCTAGTAAAGTTATTAGACTTTAAAGATTAAAACAAAATCATTTGGCAGCCAGAAAAAATGACTACGTCACTTAAAAGGAGAGAAATACACCTTGCAGTAGGTATCTTCGTGGTAATGATAATACCAGAAGATTATAGAGCAGCACCAACAAGATAATCATGAAAAGAACATGAGTTATGGATATTATAAACATCCAAGCTAAAAATACCTCAAATCTAAAAATGACAGATAGTTTTAACATGCAAAGAATTCAAAGTCTAATAACTTTACTAGGCTGTACTTTGATTTTGATTATTCAGAGTATATTATTCCTCATACACAGTACAGTCAGCCCTCTGTATTGGTGCCTTTTCATCTGCACATTCAACCATCTGCATATAGAAAATATTAGGAAAAAAAGGTTATGGTGTTGCTGACATGTACGATGTAGTTAGGCCGATGAGGGTTGAATCTGTACTGAGCATGTACTGACTCTTTCCTTATCATTATTCCGTGAACAATATAATAAGTCAACTATTTACACAACATTTATATTGTAGTAGGTATTATAAGTAATCTAGAGATGAATATGGGAGGATGTGTATAGGTTATAATCAAATACCATGCCATTTTACATAAGGGTCTTGAGCACAGGCTCCTGGATCCAATCCCTGATGAATACGAGGTATGACTTTATGTCCTTTATTTATGTGTCAAATTGTTGCTTATATGGAGAAAGTTTTATTACGTTATACATTTAAATATTTGTTCAGGAGTGACGTCACAGAAATGGCGCCGTGAGCAGCGCGTCCGACAGCTCTCCCCTAAATCACAACAAATTTATCAACTAGAAACAGAAAAATTTATCCTCGGAGCATTCCGGAATTCCACACAAACTGATAGCGAAAGGACTGTTATCACTTGAATCTGAGAGACGAGGGTGTGGAGGAATCTACCACAGGGACGTTCTTTCAAACCGCAAGGAAGTGCGCCTGTGGTGAGTCAGCCCATATACTTGGGAACCGCGAGCGGCCACCGCGAGCCGCCGCGAGCCGCCGCTGCGAACCGCCGCCACGAGCGGCCACCACGAGCAGCCACGCGCTCGCCCGGGCCGGTTGAGCACCGCTGACGTTCCCAGCGGCCCGCACAATGCGAGTGGGGGTCGCCGGCCACCGGTGCCCGGAGCGCCCCATTCGCACGCGTGCCTTGGGCATTCCACGTGCCCAGGGCGCCCTGCTGGCCCGCACACCCAGGGGGCCCCATTATCCTGCACCCGGTGCGCCCCAGCCACCAGCAGCGGGGCAAGCGGGAGAGGTGCCAAGGTGGTCTTCCCTACTTGGGAGATTCTCTCCGTGGGCGGGGCACCTCACCCAGCCATTCAAGCTAACAATCAAGCGTTGGGGGAGGGGCGCGCGCAGGCAGCCTAAAATACCTTTGGAAGCACAGCTGCGACCCAATCACTGAAATTAGCTTAACCCATGAAATCTGCGCACCCTCGGTTCTAATTGATAAGATCTCTCAGTTCAGCGATCCAAGACAAGAGGCGTGATATTTTTTAGTGCCTCTCGCTAAAGGGGCGGGGGCAACTTCTGATTGATAGAGCCTCCATATTCAGGGATAAACGCTAACAAGAAGGACTTGGCAGATAATAAGGTCTATACTACACTAGTCGTAAGCAGAGACTAGTGCCTCTTCTTCCCTGCAAAAACAGGCTACAAAGTGTGGAAAGCCTGGGTTGAGAGGTCCAACTAAATGATAGGTGCTGAACAGTCACCTTGACAACAATTGACTCCCACCCCCGCCTGATTACACTGGAGGCCCTGACTCTCAGAGCCTTTCCCAAAGCCTTGCACTGAGTGGGGATAGAGTGGGGATTTCCCAGCTCTTTGAGCCTCTTACTCCCCAGGCAGAAGCAGTTGCAGCCTTATAGCTGGATCACCAGGCTGCTAATTCAGAAAGGGGGGACTAGGAGAGGGAATCCAGGAAAGCAAACTCTCTCATCGTTGGACCCTGCAAACGCCAACAAGCCTTTACTTCCAGCAAGACTAAAGCCAAATATATGACATTGCCATAGAATCCCATCAACTGCAAATCCCTACCTAAGAGTGACACAGGGGCAGAGCCTGGGGTACAGAGTCACCGACCAGGAAGAGGGAGAGAAAAGAAAAAGGAAGAAGTTAACCTCTCAAAATCAAGAAAAACCCACAGACTTTACAACTTGATCCATTAATTTTTTGTTGTTGTTGTTTGTTTCTTCTATCTTTTTGCCTTTATTTCCTGCACCTCGGTCCTTCTATTCTCTGCCCATCTTATGCTTCCCCTTTCTTGAACTACACTACCCATGAGTGTTGCATTTTATTTTTCTTCTTCATCCTCACCCTCCTTTAAGGTTATACTCCAAAACACTTAACTCTCACTCTCTCCTCTTTTGTTTTTTTTTTTGTTTTGTTTTTGTCTTGCTTTATTTTGTTTTTTTCTCTTCCTATTTTATTTCTTACTTCGTTTTTCTCTTTTTCTTATTTTTTCCTTTCTATTCGTTTTTTCTTTTCTCATTTTACTTTCCTCCCATATAATCCTCAATCACGAACAAATTAGTTAATTTGGGACTCAAGACTTTTTTTTGGCTTTATTTCTCTTTTTTGCTTTTGTTTTTATTTTTTTTTCTTGTTTGTTTATTTTTGTGGCATTTTGGGTCCTCCCAACCCAAGATCTCCATTGTATTTAGTCTTCGCTCCACTTAATACAACAGATTTTTACTTATTATTTTTATTTTTTCTTCTTTATTATTCTTTATTTTTGCTCCTTTTTTCTGGTTCCCTCTTATCCCTCTCATTATATCTATTAGTTGACCATCACTTACAAGCAAATCATCTTATGCTTGTCTAAGATTTTCTTCCTTTTTTTTTTTTTTTTTTTTTTTTTTTTTGCATTTAGTAGGTCCCTACTCCCTTTTTTTTGCCCCTTGAACTCTTCACCCCAAATCAGGCCCTCCATTATAGGCACGATATTTCCCTGACGAGGGGAGAGGAGGGAAAGAGAAGAGAGAAAAAAAGGGGGAAATAATAAATTATTACTGTTTTTTTTTTGTGGGGTATTTTACCCTTTTTTTTTTTCTTTTTTTTTTTTTTTTTTTTACTTTTTACTCTTTATTAATTCTAATTAGTGCTATCAATAAGACCACCCTCAGATGCCGATAAGAAAGAGGAAATTGAATATTATGGATACAAAAGAAAGAGAGGTAACACAAATAGATGGGGAAAAATCTATGGAGAAAAGACTTAACATATTGGAAGCCTTGGAGCTAAATGACAGAGAATTTAAAATAGAAATCTTAAAAATACTCAGAGATATACAAGAAAACACAGAAAGGCAATATAGGGAGATCAGAAAACAACTCAATGAACACAAAGAATATATTACCAAGGAAATTGAAACTATAAAAACAAATCAAACAGAAATGAAAAACTCAATCCACGAGCTGAAAAACGAGGTAACAAGCTTAGCTAACAGAACAGCCCAGATTGAAGATAGGATTAGTGAAATAGAAGACAAACAACTTGAGGCACAACAGAGAGAAGAAGAAAGAGACTCAAAAATAATAAAAAACGAGAAAGCCCTACAGGAATTGTCTGACTCCATCAGAAAGAATAACATAAGAATAATAGGTATATCAGAGGGAGAAGAGAAAGAAAATGGAATGGAGAATATACTCAAACAAATAATAGATGAGAACTTCCCAAGCCTGTGGAAGGAACTAAAGCCTCAAATTCAAGAAGCAAACAGAACACCAAGTTTTCTTAACCCCAACAAACCCACTCCAAGGCACATCATAATAAAGATGACACAAACCAATGACAAAGAAAAAATTCTCAAGGCAGCCAGGGAAAAGAAGAGTACAACATATAAAGGAAGGCCTATTAGATTATCATCAGATTTCTCAGCAGAAACTCTACAAGCTAGAAGAGAGTGGACCCCAATATTTAAAGCCCTGAAAGAGAGGAACTTTCAGCCAAGAATACTATACCCATCAAAGCTATCCTTCAAGTATGAAGGAGATATAAAAACATTCACAAATACAGAAAAGATGAGAGAATTTATCAACAGAAAGCCCCCCCTCCAGGAAATACTAAAGGGGGTTCTCCAACCAGATTCAAAGAACAAAAGAAAACAACACCACAAGTAACAGCTCCACCAAGAACACAATAAAACCAAACTTAAACTGTGACAACAAAGGAAAAAAAGGGGGGAGAGGATGGAGATTAACAGTAGCAAAGGATGATGAAGTGCAGAAATACTTATAAGATAGGGTACTACAATGAATATGGTAGGTACCCTTTTCATTACTTAATGGTAACCACCCTTAAAAAAACCACCACAAAAACACTTGACCTAAAAAAGGTAGCAACAGAGGAAAGAAGTATGGAACACAAACAAACAAAAACAAATGATAGAAAAACAAAAGAGAAGAATCAAACTAGATACAAAACTAACAGAAAGCAATTTATAAAATGGCAGTAGGGAACCCACAAGTGTCAATAATTACACTAAATGTAAATGGATTAACCTTACCAATAAAAAGACACAGAGTAGCAGAATGGATTAAAAAAGAAAATCCAACTATATGCTGCCTACAAGAAACACATCTAAGCAACAAGGATAAAAACAAATTCAAAGTGAAAGGCTGGAAAACAATACTCCAAGCAAACAACACCCAAAAAAAAGCAGGCGTAGCAATACTCATATCTAATAATGCTGACTACAAGACAGAAAAAGTACTCAAAGACAAAAATGGTCATTTCATAATGATTAAGGGGAAGTTGAATCAAGAAGACATAACAATCCTTAATATATATGCACCAAACCAAGGAGCACCAAAATATATAAGACAGCTACTTATTGACCTTAAAACAAAAACTAACAAAAATACAATCATACTTGGAGACCTCAATACACCGCTGACGGCTCTAGATCGGTCATCCAAACAGAGAATCAATAAAGATATAGTGGCCTTAAACGAAATACTAGAACACCTGGATATGATAGACATCTACAGGACACTTCATCCCAAAGCGACAGAGTATACATTTTTCTCTAGTGTACATGGAACATTCTCAAGAATTGACCATATGTTGGGCCACAAAGACAATATCAGCAAATTTAGAAAAATTGAAATTGTACCAAGCATATTTTCTGATCATAAAGCCTTGAAACTAGAATTCAACTGCAAAAAAGAGGGGGAAAACCCCACAAAAATGTGGAAACTAAACAACATACTTCTAAAAAATGAATGGGTCAAAGAAGAAATAAGCGCAGAAATCAAAAGATATATACAGACAAATGAAAATGAAAATACGACATATCAGAATCTCTGGGATGCAGCAAAAGCAGTAATAAGAGGAAAGTTCATATCACTTCATGCCTATATGAACAAACAAGAGAGAGCCGAAGTAAACCACTTAACTTCACACCTTAAGGAACTAGAAAAAGAAGAACAAAGACAACCCAAAACCAGCCGAAGAAAGGAGATAATAAAAATCAGAGCAGAAATAAATGAAATAGAGAACAGAAAAACTATAGAAAAAATCAATAAAACAAGGAGCTGGTTCTTTGAAAAGATCAACAAAATTGACAAACCCTTGGCAAGACTCACCAAGGAAAAAAGACACAGGACTCAAATAAATAAAATCCAAAATGAAAGAGGAGAGATCACCACAGACATCATAGATATACAAAGAATTATTGTAGAATACTATGAAAAACTATATGCCACCAAATACAACAATCTAGAAGAAATGGATAAATTCCTAGAACAATACAACCTTCCTAGACTGAGTCATGAAGAAGCAGAAAGCCTAAACAGACCAATCAGCAGGGAGGAAATAGAAAAAACTATTAAAAATCTCCCCAAAAATAAAAGTCCAGGCCCAGACGGTTATACTAGTGAATTCTATCAAACATTCAAAGAAGACTTGGTTCCTATTCTACTCAAAGTCTTCCAAAAAATTGAAGAAGAAGCAATACTTCCAAACACATTTTATGAGGCCAACATAACCCTCATACCAAAACCTGGCAAGGATGGCACAAAGAAAGAAAACTACAGACCAATATCTCTAATGAATACAGATGCTAAAATACTAAACAAAATACTGGCAAACCGAATACAACAACATATTAAAAAAATAATACATCATGATCAAGTGGGATTCATCCCAGAATCTCAAGGATGGTTCAACATACATAAAACGGTTAACGTAATACACCATATCAACAAAACAAAGAACAAAAACCACATGATCTTATCAATAGATGCAGAAAAGGCTTTTGATAAAATACAACACAATTTTATGTTTAAGACTCTCAACAAAATGGGTATAGAAGGAAAATATCTCAACATGATAAAGGCCATATATGATAAACCATCAGCCAACATCCTATTAAACGGCATAAAACTGAGGACTTTCTACCTTAAATCAGGAACAAGACAGGGTTGTCCACTCTCTCCACTCTTATTCAACGTGGTGCTAGAAGTTCTGGCCAGAGCAATCAGACAAGACAAAGAAGTAAAAGGCATCCATATCGGAAAAGAAGAAGTAAAGCTATCACTTTTTGCTGATGATATGATCCTATACATCGAAAACCCGAAGGACTCCACAAAAAGATTATTAGAAACAATAAACCAATACAGTAAGGTCGCAGGATACAAAATTAACATACAAAAGTCCATAGCCTTTCTATATGCCAACAATGAAATATTAGAAAACGAACTCAAAAAAATAATCCCCTTCACGATTGCAACAAAATAAATAAAATACCTAGGAATAAACATAACAAAGAACATAAAGGACCTATATAATGAAAATTACAAAGCATTGTTAAGGGAAATCAAAAAAGATACAATGAGATGGAAAAATATTCCTTGTTCTTGGATAGGAAGAATAAATATAATCAAAATGGCCATATTACCCAAAGCAATATACAAATTTAATGCAATTCCCATCAAAATCCCTATGAGATTTTTTAAAGAAATGGAACAAAAAATCATCAGATTTATATGGAACTATAAAAAACCCCGAATAGCCAAAACAATCCTAAGGAAAAAGAATGAAGCTGGGGGCATTACAATAACTGACTTTAAACTATATTATAGGGCCACGATAATCAAAACAGCATGGTATTGGCAAAAAAATAGACACTCAGACCAATGGAACAGAATAGAAAGCCCAGAAATAAAACCACATATATATGGTCAAATAATCTTTGATAAAGGGGCCAACAACACACAATGGAGAAAAGAAAGCCTCTTCAACAAATGGTGTTGGGAAAACTGGAAAGCCACATGCAAAAGAATGAAACTCGACTACAGTCTGTCCCCGTGTACTAAAATTAATTCAAAATGGATCAAAGACCTAAATATAAGACCTGAAACAATAAAGTACATAGAAGAAGACATAGGTACTAAAATCATGGACCTGGGTTTTAAAGAACATTTTATGAACTTGACTCCAATGGCAAGAGAAGTGAAGGCAAAGATAAATGAATGGGACTACATCAGAATTAAAAGTTTTTGCTCAGCAAGAGAAACTGATATCAAAATAAACAGACAGCCAACTATATGGGAACTGATATTTTCAAACGACAGCTCAGATAAGGGCCTAATATCCAAAATTTACAAAGAACTCATAAAACTCAACAACAAACAAACAAACAATCCAATAAAAAACTGGGAAGAGGACATGAACAGACACTTCTCCCAGGAAGAGATACAAATGGCCAACAGATATATGAAAAGATGCTCAGCTTCATTAGTTATTAGAGAAATGCAAATCAAAACTACAATGAGATACCACCTCACTCCTGTTAGATTAGCTATTATCAACAAGACGGGTAATAGCAAATGTTGGAGAGGCTGTGGAGAAAAAGGAACCCTCATTCACTGTTGGTGGGACTGTAAAGTAGTACAACCATTATGGAGGAAAGTATGGTGGTTCCTCAAAAAACTGCAAATAGAACTACCTTATGACCCAGAAATCCCTCTACTGGGTATATACCCCAAAACCTCAGAAACATTGATACGTGAAGACACATGTAGCCCCATGTTCATTGCAGCACTGTTCACAGTGGCCAAGACATGGAAACAACCAAAAAGCCCTTCAATAGAAGACTGGATAAAGAAGATGTGGCACATATACACTATGGAATACTACTCAGCCATAAGAAATGATGACATCAGATCATTTACAGCAAAATGGTGGGATCTTGATAACATTATAAGGAGTGAAATAAGTAAATCAGAAAAAAACAAGAACTACATGATTCCATACATTGGTGGAACATAAAAATGAGACTAAGAGACATAGACAAGAGTGTGGTGGTTACCAAGGGTGGGGGGGGGGGAGGGAGGACATGGGAGGGAGGGAGGGAGAGAGTTAGGGGGAGGGGGAGGGGCACAGAGAACTAGATAGAGGGTGACGGAGGACAATCTGACTTTGGGCGAGGGGTTTGCAACATAATTTGATGACAAAATAACCTAGACATGTTTTCTTTGAATATATGTACCCTGATTTATTAATGTCATCCCATTACCATTAATAAAAATCTATTAAAAAAAATATTTGTTCAGCTTTTGTTTTTATTAAGGACTCATCCCAGTTATGTCTTTGTTAGATCTCTTTTTTCAATATCTGTCATTTGCCTCTCTAACTTGTTCTCTTTTTAATTTTCATTTTATTACATTGTTTTTCTCATTTGTATATATTTCATGTTCTCCATTGTTAAGCCAAATTCGGAGGGACCCAAAGCATGAAGGACAGGAACGGTGTTTGTCATTTACACATCAAAGCTTTATTGTCTAGCTTGGCCAAGCGGTGGCAGCCCCGACAGAAATCTGAGGGAGAGCGCGCAGGCCCTTTGTTTTACTTAGTTTTTATAGTTTTGTAAGTGGGAAGTACAGAAGCAAAAATTGTAATTAGGAGCCCTTTACCACTATTGGTTATAGTCATATGTCCTTTAACATGATAGGACCATGTTCAATTTGCAAACCATACATCACTTTGGAGAGAACAAAATTTACAAGTCAACACAATGGTAGAAAGATATCTCTTTACATATTAAAAGGCCTTCCTATATTTTCTAATGTTCATCCGCCATTTCTCTGTCCAGAGTCAGAGGTATTAACCGCATGCATTTACATAAGAGAGGTAGTTTCCGTGGGGACAAATGCCCGCAAATGGCTCATAGTTAAAAGAAAAGGTTTATTTTGGCCCTTCCCCTCCTGCACCAGGCTAGCCATTCACTCCTTTCCCCACAGGTGTGGTGGAATGTCAGGGAATTCATGCTTTCCTTCCCTTTTCATTTACAATACAATGGCAAGAGCCATCCTGGTTATGCCAATCACACAGTACAGAGACTACTCTCACAATTTCTCTGCACTCCTTAACCCAAATTAATAAAAATGTTCTCCAAGCCTCTCAAAATATTAATTCTGTATTTTTTTGGTACCTTACAACACCTGCGGACGAAGTGGCTCAGTGGCTCCTCATCCATTATGTTCATTCTCACGATATTTTTTTTTCTATATTTTCAAGTGTCCTGATAGCCCACATTTCACCACTTCCTGTTGTGTCTTTGTTTCTTTCCCGAGTTCTTCATTCCAGTGCTGTGACCTTCCTTTATAGAGGCAAATGCTCTTCAAGTTTTAAAATTTAATTTGAGGCAAATGCTCAGTAACAGTATTTATCTACCCACAGGTGGTGGTCCCTGTACAGATTAACTTTGCTGGTCTTTTAAAAATGTTCTGCTTTTAATTTTGCTTATAATTCCTTTATGTCTATGGCATGCCAACTATTTATTTTGATAATTGTCCCTTTTAATTAATTAGCTTAATGAGTTGGCTTTTCTTAGACTTGACGTTTGTAGTAGGTCCCTGGGCGAGAGCTTTACATGTGAGCTTCAATTTTTACAATCTACAGGTGTTAAGCCTAATTCAGAGGGACTCAAAACATTGAAGACATGAACAAAATCCGTTGATTATACACCAAAGCTTTATTGTCTAGCTTGGCCAAGCGGTGGCAACTCCGACAGAAATCTGAGGGAGAGCGCGCCGGCCCTTTGTTTTACTTAGTTTTTATAGTTTTGTAAGTGGGAAGTACAGAAGTAAAAATTGCAATTAGGTGCCCTTTATTACTATTTGTTATAGTCATATGCTTTTTAATATGCTAGGACCATGATCAATTTGTAAGTCATATATTATTTTGGAGAAAACAAAATTTATAAGTCAACATAATGATAGAAAGATGTTTCTTTACATATTAAAAGACATTCCTATATTTTCTAATGTTTATTTGCCATTTTTTTTTTGTCCAGAGTCACACACATTAACTATATGCATTTATATGGGAGAGGTAGTTTCCATGGGGACAAATGCCTGCAAATGGCTTATTACTATAAGAAAAGGTTTATTTTGACTTTTCTCTTCCTGCACCTGGCTAGCCATTCACCCCTTTCCCCACAGGTGTGGTGGAATGTCAGGAAATCCATGTTTTCCTTCCCTTTGCATTTACAATATAATGCCAAGGGCCATCCTGGTTTTATGCCAATCACACAGTACAGAGATTATTCACAAAATTTCTCTGCACACCTTAACCCAAATTAATAAAATGTTTTTTAAGCCTCTTAAAATATTAATATTGATTCTGTAGCTTTTGGCACTTTACAACACCTGCGGGTGAGGTGGCGCAGTGGCTCCTCAGGGCTCCTCACAGGGGCAGACCGCTTTTAGCAAAAAAAAAAAAAGAAAAATAATGGATCATGGGTGTGATTCTTATGTAGTCCTGCCTGATCTGTTTTTCTGAACAAAAGAGGTAAACGATGGCTCTCGTGCCCAGCCTTGTTCACCTCTGTCTACATCCACAGGTTTATGGAAGATAAAGTGTTTGCACTGCAGGATGAGCCCTCACCTCTGCTGTCTTTTTGCTAGCACTTTCTCAGCTGCTGCTGCTGGCCAATGTACACTCCATTCTCATTGCTTTATCTTGGGTAACTTCTGCACAATCTCATTGTTCGGCTGCTCTTCTTCACAGTTTATAGGTTGTAAGTTATATCTTTGGGTTTTGCTGTATGTGGGTTTTATTTGCAGAGTTATTTTCCTGGTTATTCTTACATAATATTCAAGAGAAAAAGGAGAGATATATTGACTTATATAGTTATGTCTGTATGGGTAACACAGAGTATTTGGTTTTTTTTTTTTCAATTTAGTATATGTGCTGCCAAAGCGAGCACTGTTATTTTTTTATTTCAAATTAAATAAGTAAAGATGCCACTATACTGTGGAGTTGCTCAATGTTTACATAGTTTATTTCAAATTCCTTGGCTTCGTATTTCAAGCACTTCTCAGTCCAGCTCCAACCTCATTCTATTTTCATCTTCTTCATATATTTTACACTTTCGTCAAATTGTATTGAATTATTTAGGGTTACCTAAATAGTAGTTCTTGTTTCTGTTTACCTTCATTCACTTTTTTCCATCTGGCTGATATTTCCTTTCCACCTTGTTAACTTGTTTCACCTCCATGGTTCTTATTCTCATTTAAAATTCTCTCTGGATTTCAAGTTCCCCTGAACCTAATTCTTAAAGTTTTCTCTTTAATTTCTGCATATTATTGTAATCTCTTTATATGTTTACCCACAATTTCCATTACTTTTATCTTCTTAAAACTGTATCAGATTGTGTATGATATTTTGGCTATTTGTGTACTGCTCCTACTTTCTACCAGTTGGAAGAAAGCCTGTTGTGACTTGGCTATATTTGTACCCCATTTATGTCTGACCAAAGAACATTGTGCATAATATATAAATACATTCAATAAACATTTGCTGAAATAATAAAATTAAGCAAAAGGCTAAAATTATTTTTTTTGAATGCATGGCTCAATTTTCTCTTACTTTTTATTGATGTACACTATAACCACTCATGGAAATAATTTGGCTCTTTTTTTTTTCTGAAGCCACAGATCCCTGCAGATCTAAGCATTTTATAAGGATGTGTTTGCAGAAGCACTTGGTTAGTCATGCAGACAATCAAACTGTGTTTTGATTATTTTAATTGTCTTATTAGTTCCATACAGATTATTTGTTCTTGGCTTTTTATGAATCCTTAATAGTTCTTAAGTATTGTTAATCCCAATTCAGAGGGACTCAGAACATGAAAGACAGGAACAATGTCCGTCATTTACACATCAAAACTTTATTGTCTAGCTTGGCCAAGCGGCAGGAACTCTGACAGAAATCTGACGGAGAGCGTGTCGGGCCCTCTGTTCTACTTAGTTTTTATAGTTTTGTAAGTGGGAAGTACAGAAGCAAAAATTGTAATTAGGAGCCCCTTACCGCTATTGGTTATAGTCATATGTCCTTTAACATGATAGGACCACGTTCAATTTGCAAACCATACATCATTTTGGAGAAAACAAAATTTACAAGTCAACACAATGGTAGAAAGATGTCTCTTTACATATTAAAGGCTTTCCTATATTATCTAGTGTTTATCTGCTATCTCTCTGTCCAGAGTCACACACGCATTTACATAGGAGAGGTAGTTTCAGTGGGGACAAATACCCGCAAATGGCTCATTGCTATAAGAAAAGGTTTATTTTGGCTTTTCTCTTCCTGCACCTGGCTAGCCATTCACCTCTTTCCCCACAGGTGTGGTGAATGTCTGGGAATCCATGTTTTCCTCCTCTTGCATTTACAATACAATGCCAAGGGCCATCCTGGTTATGCCAATCACACAGTACAGAGACTATTCTCACAATTTCTCTGTACACCTTAACCCAAATTAATAAAATGTTCTCCAAGCCTCCTAAAATATTAATATTAATTCTGTAGCCTTTGGTACTTTACAACACCTGTGGGTGAAATGGCTCAGTGGCTCCTCAGTATGTTAAAAAACATAAATGGAAAACAATCTTCTTTAGTCTTCTACTGTTAAATGGTAGATCTTGATCATAATACTAATAGATTAATATAACCAACTCTGTTAAAATTTTACTTTTAAATTTATATTGAAGTCAAAGGAATAGCAAAAGCTTAAGAGAGAATTTTGTCCCCAAAAGCTGGGTTTTAGAAACATACAATTTTTTAAGTGAAATGAAACTTGAATATTTTCTCCCCACTATTTCATTTAATTATGTCCCTTTGCAAATGTAATTTACATGTCATTTTCTTCACCATTTTTAGCTTTGAAATTGTATTTGTTGAGAAAAACCTGTTTCCCAAAGATTATCTGGAATGTGAAAGAAAAGCCAAGCAATTATATCAAGATACAAATAGTAAAGAGAAGATAAAAAGAAATAAGAAGCAATTATAACTGAAAGAAAAATAAGTGTTTCATTGACACATAAAGTATGTGCATAAAATGCAGAAAAAATTGAAATATTTTGCCTCTCCCTCCTTTTACTTCATGCTTCATCTACAGAAAGTTTTGTTTTCAGACAATTTCTTTAGCAATCACCTTTCAATTTCTATTTTCAATAAAAGAAAGATTGGACTAAATATGAGTCAGTATAATTGCTATTGCCTAGTCTCAAGTATTTTTATTTAAAAAATGTACAATTTCAGAACAAAGCATTCTGACCACTTATGCCTTTGATTGCTTCTACAAAGGTCAATTTTTTATTGTAAAATTTATATTGAAATTAAACACAAAAGTACTAACAATAAATATCTACAAACTTGACTAAGAAAACCATGCTCACTTATGCATACTTTTCTAGTATTTTTAAAAAATGATACTGATAATGCAATTAGATCTTGTCAGTAGCAGCTGTTCTATTAGTTCTTATTTACTTATACTCATTCTTATATGTATTTATTTAAAATTTACTGCGTAAGTTCTACTTCTATAATTTGTTATACTCTATAATTGAGTGGCATAGTACAACAAAAGAGGTAATAGCTTTAAGAAAAAAAATTTTGAGGTTATATAAAAAACTCACTGTATATGGAAGGTCAAGTAGAAAATATTTTTTTCCTGAAACACAATGCGTCACTTTTTTTAAACCATTTTTCTTTATAAATATCATCATCCAACTGTTGCAGGAAAGCAACCCAGCAGAGGATAGACACTCAGATAACTTCATAAGAGGAAAAGAGAATTTATTGAAAAGCCGGCAGAGCACGCAAGGCTAGTGGTTCAAAAGACACATGCTCTCGGAAATTAGATTTCTTACCTTAATATACCCTTTACAGAACTCAAGTTCACATGTAAGGAGCTCGTGATCTCTTTGTCTAGAGGAACACATGTCAATTACAGGAATTCAGAATAGGAAGAGGTCTTAAGCTTTGGAAATCACCCCATTAAGTTCTTAAAAACTTTTAAGAAAAGGAGAAAGGAAGGGGTTATTCAGATAATCTCCTGTGGGCTTTCTTCCCCCCTGCATTCCTCATTGCTTCTCTTCCTCCTTGGTGAAGAGGAGGGGGGATCTGATTTCTCCTTCCTTCTTTCTTTCAAACCTTGTAGTATGAAAACCTCTCCATTAGCAAAATAATAGCCCTTCCCAAGCAGGAAGACAATCTGTAACTTCACTGACCATTTTAGCTGGTGTTGCCAAACCCTCATTATAAATCACACACAAGGATAAAAATCATATTTTACAAACTTATTTGGCCAACATTCTACCCCTTTTGCTTGCTTTGGCAACTACACCACAGGCACTCCAATGCAGAGAATAAAGTACAGTATAGTAACAGTTCAAGTCATACAATTTCAACAATTACAAAGGTGTCTTTCACAAAATCTCTCTGTGTTGTAAAGTACCCAATCCATAATTCTGGTGTTCGTAGAGGCATCAAGTCCAAATAAGTTTTTGAAAAGTTTTATTAAAGGAGAAAATTTGTTAAATATGCCGGCTGCATATGGCTGACACAGGGCAACAGACCCAAATTGTGCAGCCCCCCAAAACAGTTCAGGGGCTGTTTATATACTCCTACTTATACATGGGAGGGGAGAAAACCTGACATCACGGCATAAGTTTATATCTTTTGTTTAGAGATACATACATTAACTACATGCTTTCAGGAGGGGAGGGGTAGTTTCCATAGGGACAAATGCCTGCAAATGGTTCATCAGTATAAGAAAAAATTTTAATTTAATCTTTTTCTTTCTGTACCTGGCTAGCTATTCACCCTTCCCCCATAGGTATGTGGGGAGGTCAGAAAATCCAAGTCTCCTTCCTCTTCTGCATTTACAACACAATGCCATCGGCCATCTTGGTTTTATGCTAATCACACAAGTACAAAGATCATTTTCAAAATCTCTCTTTGCATGCCTAGCCCAAACCAATAAAATGTTCTTTAAACTTCCTAAAATATTAATATTAATTCTGTAGCTTTTGGCACTTTTCAACATCTGAATGCTTGGCCTAAAACATAAAATGTCCTTAAAGATTCTTGGTTCAAAGGAGGGAGGGACTTCCTTCCTTACAACCAATATTCTTATGCTATTTTATTAATTCTGCCCTGTTGGAATAATTAAGAAATTCTTTTACATAACTTTATTATACATTCATATTTTAAAGTATCTATTAAAAATATTTGTATTTTAAGAATAATAGGGCAATAACACAAAATAAAGAAAATATTTAACAATATATAGGAGTTTACTCTGTCCAGTAGCTGCAGATATTCATTGTATTTATTTATTTATTTATTATTATTAATTTTAATGGAGTAACATTGATCAATTAGGGTACACAGGTTCAGAGAAAACATCTCCAGGTTATTTTGACATTTGATTATGTTGTATACCCATCACCCAAAGTCAAATTGTCTTTCATCACCTTCTATATGGTTTTCTTTGTGTGCTTCCCATCCCCCCACCCCCTCCCTCAAATTATTTAAACCCTAAATAATTAAATAAAATATATCTATTTTAAGGTTAAACTCTGAGATTTGGATTCATTATAGGAGTGTCCAATTATTATTATTATTTTTTTTGTATTTTTCTGAAGTTGGAAACAGGCAGGCAGTCAGACAGATTCCCGGATGCGCCCGACCAGGATCTACCTGGCATGCCCACCAGGGGGCAATGCTCTGCCCATCTGGGGCATTGCTCTGTTGCATCCAGAGCCATCCTAGCGCCTGAGGCAGAGGCCATGGAACCATCCTCAGCGCCCGGACCAACTTTGCTCCAATGGAGCCTTGGCTGCCAGAGGGGAAGAGAGAGACAGAGAGGAAGGAGAGGGGGAGGGGTGGAGAAGCAGATGGGCGCTTCTCCTGTGTGCCCTGGCCTGGAATTGAACCCAGGACTCCTGCATGCCAGGCTGATGCTCTACCACTGAGCCAACCAGCCAGGGCCTAGGAGTGTCCAATTATTGATTGCATAGTTGGGACTGGAGCCCAGATCTATCTATTTTACTCCAAAACCATGGTTTTTGCCCTTCATCATTCTCTTTACTCACTTCTTATTACTGATAGAGTCAGTAAAATGAACTCTAATAACAGGATTTCCAGCATCAGTAGAGAAAATGTTTTAGTATGGTGAAGAGGATGGCAGGGGAAAAAATTTTAGAAGATAGTTGTTTATTCCATCTATAATTGAGTGCATCCTGAGTCAGGCATGTGACTTTCATGTATATTGCTTTTCTTCTCATTGAGTGACAATCATATATGGGGAAGATATAGAAAAATAATACATGTGCAAGAATCAATTAACAGATGTTGAGCATGTCTTCACAGTGAGTACAGCCCAAGAATGTGTTAAGAGGAACAAAAAAATGGAAGGAATAGATTTCACATGGGAGCCTATCCTCAAAGATTTCAAAGCTGTCATGAAGAAAAGAAGTAGAACTGATGGGCATAATTTTAAGATGGCAGATTCTAGAATTGCTTCCTAATTCCTGTCAAAACCTGAGAAGTTTCTCATTTTCTCTTTTCTTCCCATTGTCACTTCTCATTTGAGGCAGAGTAGTTGGCAGCAGGCCCACTATGTGATTAGGAAAGGAAGAAGGTGCCTAGAAGATCCACCAAAGATATGCTTACTGGATGCTAGGGTGTGGGAGGAGTGAGATGGAGGAGGGATTAGAGAGCACGAAGGTGGGGGGGAGGGGTGAGTGAAGGAAATGACCAGCATGGTTGGGAAATTAATTACATTGAACAAATAAGAACTGAATTAATAAATGAATAAAATTAGTAAATATATTGAGGATAGTGAGTGCCAGTTATCTCACTGTTATAGAAGGTAATTATGAAATTTGAAAGGAGGAAAACTAGAAAGAATCTTGAGATTTTGGATTGGGATCAAAGATATCAATCAGTGTAAACTCATGTTTTCAGATAGGTAAACAGAATGGATTATTTAGGAATGATAGAAAATGGTATTTGCAGCTTGCTCTCAAGTGATTCAGAAAATACAAATTATAATGTATATATATAAATATATACATATATACACACACTTGCTTATCTTTATCCACATACACACATATATATTATAGAGATAGATGGATAGATAGAGATTAGTTAGTTATATAATCAGAGCACACATATGTTATAAAGTGTTAACAATTGGGGAAACAGAGAGACGAGAGAGAGGTGGAAGTTCTTTGTATTAAATCAGTACTTTTTGTAAGTTTCAAAGTAAATTTTTTTTGAAAATGAAAACATTGCCCTGGAACAAAGGATTCCTTGAGATGTTCAGGCAGAGTCTGAATAACTCTCTCCCAAGGATATTGCAGAGAATTCTTCCTCTGGTTGGGAGATTTGACTAGACAATTTATTATTTCAAACTTTGAGCATATAATTTATGAATCATATACTGGTGACAGTACAGTGGAGTAAAATTTGAGCCACATTTCCAGAAATTTAAAGGAATATTAAGATGTTGAGGAGCTATAATATGGGTACAAATTACTCTGCAAAGCCTTTTTGCCCCTCATCCATTCACCCATCCAATTATTGACTGCATATGCAACAAGACAGTTTTGGATGCCAGATATTCACAAATAAATAGAATACATTTCTCCTGCCATCAGCTTTCTAAAGTGAAGGTGCAGAAACATGCAGTAGTTTATTAAGCAAAGATTGAATGAGCCTTCAACTTTTTCTAGTATAATTTAGAAATTATTTTACTAGACAAGTTTTACTTTTTCTGTCTCTAGGGATGATTTTCAAATGATTAGTCTGAAATAGTCTTGTTCATATAAACAGACTTTCTCTCTACAGCCTACTACATGTTCAAGGCAATATGCTATTATGTTTCTAATCCTTAATTCAATGATTTTTCTGTGAAAGGAATTGAGAGGAGTTGTCTCCCAAGTATATTTAGTGAAAAGAAAACATTTTAAAAGTATGAAAAGTCTCTTTTAAAATAACTGTTTCTAATACTTAGGAACAAAACATACACAAAAGGAAAAAAAAAGACAATTTTGTCTTACTCTTCATTTATATAGCATCCAATTGTGCTAAGCAGGTAGCAGGATGTTACCTATCAAATGTTAATAGAACTGAAGATTTTAGAAGCTATTTCTGAAATTAACATTTAGGTTTAATTATTTGAGATCCATTTTTCTACAGTAAAAAGAAATTGCCACATTAAAATAGGATGTGTCATACTTTTCAGGATGATTTACACTACATATAATTTAACCTGTTCTCTTTTCAGAACATTTTCCTCTTATCACCCAAAATATATGGAGCAAACTGACAGAGGAATAAAATACCTGAAATTAATCTATGGAAGTCCTTTATTTATTGACAAAAGTACCTAATTGTTTCTTTAAACTTTGTAATTAAATAAATTTTTACTTTAGAAAAACCATAAAATGCTAAGAAAGGCTAAGAAAAATAATGAGATTGATTTTATAATCCCTTGCTATTATTTTTATATATATTTCCAGGTGTTTTTATTTATTTATTTATTTTATATTTTTCTGAAGCTGGAAACGAGGAGAGACAGACAGACTCCCGCATGCGCCCGACCGGGATCCACCCGGCTCGCCCACCAGGGGGCGATGCTCTGCCCCTCCGGGGTGTTGCTCTGTTGTGACCAGAGCCACTCTAGCGCCTGAGGCAAAGGCCAAGGAGCCATCCCCAGCACCCGGGCCATCTTTGCTGCAATGGAGCCTCGCCGCGGGAGGGGAAGAGAGAGACAAAGAGGAAGGAGAGGGGGAGGTGTGGAGAAGCAGATGGGTGCTTCTCCTGTGTGCCCTGGCCGGGAATCAAACCCGGAACTTCTGCACACCAGGCAGACACTCTACCACTGAGCCAACCGGCCAGGGCCTCCAGGTGTTTTTTTTTTTTTTTTTTTACAGTAGGTACAATGAGGGTGCTCAAATTTATATCAAGACATTTTGGCTCTAGTTAATTAATTTTTTTCTAATGCTCTAAGGGCAAAATAGACTTACAGAAAGAACTGATTTGTGAAAATATTTCCAAAGGTTTGCAATAATATTTTGTGGACAATTGTGGTATTTTTATTGTGTACTTAAGGACTTTAAACTAGGAGGGAGAAATTTATGGCCATTGTTTTTACTTCCCCAAAGAAAGGATAATATACAGTTTGCTTGAACTGCTCTAGTATAAGGTCCTTACACAAAAACTTCATTAAGTAATCTTGCTAAGACAGAGTGTCTGACTGTGTTATTGGACGGAGAAAATAATGGCCTGTTCCCGGGTAAATGACATTATGATCCCAGCCTTGTAGAAATAATAGTTCAGTAACGAAGTGTACTTGTGATTGATGTTTGATGCTGTCACTGCATGGGTAGGAAAACATTGACTGAATGATAGTCTTGGACATTCAGACTTATTATTTATAAATTGCAGAGGAGAACAAAAAAGGGTTCTTGTGTTGCATAAGTAGGATTTTAGAAATTATCTCTTACAATGTTAAGTTAAAAGCTGGAAATGTTTTTGCTTATATCTAAGTAAGTAATATTAAGCTATAACCCAACATTTAGAAAACAGAGATGAATGAATGGGCAACTAAAAGCTGTGGTAAATTAGAAGATTATGACCAATACCAGTCATCCAACTTCTCAAGCTTCTTATTAAGTTATAGCCCTAGGGCTCTGCAAGATGTTAACAGGATCCTTTTAAAGATACCTATGCTAATTTTACCTCTTTTTCATAGCTTTATCAGAAATAATATTGCATTTAGTGATGAATAATAAATATTTGTTTAATTGTAACTGAAATAAATTTTCCATTCTCTTCTCAGAGGTCATTTATAAATAATGTAATATATTTAATAACTGATTGCCATTGATGTGATTGACCTGAACTACGACAGTGAGATCAAAATTCTTTCAATTATGCATCAATTTATTGATTATTATCATTATCATTATTATTTTGTGTGTGTAGCAGAGACAGAGAGAGGGACAGATAGGGACAGACAGATAGGAAGGGCTCCTTAGTTGTTTGATTGATTTCTCATATGTGTCTTGACCAGGGGCTACAGCAGACCAAGTGACCCCTTGCTCAAGCCAGCGACCTTGGGATCAAGCTGGTGAACTTTTGCTCAAACCAGATGAGCCCGTGCTCAAGCTGGCAACTTTGGGGTCTTGAACCTGGGTCCTCGGCATCCCAGTCTGACGTTCTATCCACTGCGCCACTGCCTGGTCAGAGGTAGGTTTATTAAATATTATTAATGAACTATCTGTAGAAAAGAATTATGTTAAATTTTAAGAGCACATAAAAGTAACACCAATGTTAACTATCAAATTACCTGTGTTTAATAGCATTATCTTGATACAATTTGTTATATCTATAATCATAACTTGGTCTTTTTGTTTTGTTCAACATCAAGATTATATATTTATAATATCTAGTATTTTCTCTAAGGATTAAAATGGGCTTTTTGTCCACAGGAAATTTCTTTGACTAGTGTATAACTTGATGAATTGTTGAGAACTCTGTAAATGCAACAGTAATTTGTCTCTTCATTTTGGACTTGATTTAGCTTTATTCTTTTTCTCAGAGGCATTCTGAAATATTTATGATGGACTACATTGGTAATCTGATGTGGAAGTCCTATGAGAAACAAAAAAAAGTAATTACTAGAAAATCTACAAGCACTGGCACGTTTTTTCAAATCGTTTCTACTTATTATAAAAGAAGTGAAATAATAAGTGAATAATAACATAAACTTAATGATCTTTTAAAAAATTCTAGTATTGTTTTCTCTCTCAGTTCTTGCATATTTCATCATTGATAATTAACCTGATCATGTTAGTCCTTTCATACAAATGTGGTGAACACCTGTTTTGGTTTTAGAATAATTAATCTAGCAACATTCAAGATAAATAGACTTGGCCTTGACCAATCAGGTGTTCCATGTACTGGTGTTTCTCAGGAGGCATATTTTATTTATAACATTACGGTGAATGATCAGAAGCAAATTTTGAGTAAGTACCTTCAAATTTAATAGTGTTTGAATAAAGTATGCATGCAATATTACTGACTATGAGTGTTTAGTAAAGTAAGAATTCCATTTCAATTCATTTTGGCAGATAGTATTTAAATTTATCAAATTAATATACTAATTTTATTCTTCTTAAAAGATGTCATAAATTTGATTATTAAATTCTTATAAGACTATTCATTTAATTGTTTAGTTCATCAGTACTGTATGACTGTTAATGAGATATGATCCAAAAGCCAATGAGATAGGTAAATATTTCAAATCAATATTATATAATCTACTAAGTACCTAGTAATTTTCTGGGACAGATAGATCTTCAAAGAGTGTACACTTTAATTATTAAGATTGTTAATAATAATGAGAGGATAACTTCCAGATTCTACTCTAAGAGAAAAATACATCCTTCATAATATTGTTTATTATTCTAATACAAATCAAGAATATAAAGATGTGCCTAATCAATTGCCACTTGATGACTTAAAATACTGATAATATTTTGACTATATACCTACAAACCAATATTTTAGGCAGACATTTTCTGAGATTGAGAATATATAAAAAAATGATACACAGAAATTTATTTTGCACATTAAAGTTCTCTTACTCACCTGCTTTTACTATGGTTGCAGTGCTATTTACTACCTTATGTGCTAATTTAATCTTTAATAAAAATTTACCTGATGAGATGTATGTATCTATATTTTCAAATTAATAAAATATTCTTTTCTAAAAATTATTTTAGATTAAACATTGAGATCTTTTCCCTTTGTAAATTGTGTATCAAAGCAAATAAAATTTTTATATATTAGAAAAGAATTTAAAGTATCCAAATATATAAGTTTTAGAGAATACTTGAGTATTAGTAATCTTTATATATAACAGTGATTCCTAATGACTTTTTAACTCATTTGTGGGTCATGATGACCTCTCTAATGGTCTGCAATGCACTCTAGGAATATAGTAATTTAATTATTTAAGGCTAGCAACATATTATTCTGGAGGCTTTTACCTTTACCCACAATGAAAAGTTACTTCTTAATAATCTATTCAACTTGGAGTTATTAAGGGTTACTAAATGTATTATCTGTAAGGTAAAATTAATGTTACTAAAATTTATTAGGCCTTCAGAGTTAGTATTCCACCAAGTCTTTGGTAAAATTGCAAAACTCATTCTGCTTAAGATGTAATCAGGGTTGAATTTTCTGCAATTCAGTGAAGAACACTTTAATAGGGTGTTACTCATGTTGTTGTGACTGTTATAGATATTTTTTTTGTATTTTTCTTAAGTGAGAAGCTGGGAGGCAGAAAGGCAGACTCCCACATGAGCCTGACCGGGATCCATCCAGCAAGCCTACTAGGGGGTGATGCTCTGCCCATCTGGGGTATTGCTGCTTCCTTACAACCAGAGCCATTCTGGTCCCTGAGGTGAAGGCCATGGAGCCGTTTTCAGCACCCGGGCCAACTTTGCTCCAATGGAGCCCTGGCTGTAGGAGGGGAAGAGAGAGATAGAGAGGAAGGAGAGGGGGAGGGATGGAGAAGCAGATGGGTGCTTCTCCTGTGTGCCCTGGCCAGGAATCAAACCTGGGACTTCCACACACCAGGTTGACGCTCTACCACTGAGCTAGTTTTCTTATATTTGTTATTTGTCAGATTTTTCTTTGATTTTTTTAAAATTGATTTTTTTCTTTTGTTATTGTTGAACCATTTATATTTGCTTGTAGTTTCATTTCTTTATAATTTCTGAGATTTTTTTCTCCCTTTGGAAAAGTACATGTAGGTGTGGAGTATTTTGCCCTACAAATTTTTTAACTTTTACTGTTTAAAAAGTTAGATTATTTAATTGATTTATAATATATTAACTTTCTAATCTTATAAGTCCAAATCTACACTGGAGAGTGCAAATTATTTTAAAATTCCATTTCACTTATTAATCAGTAAATAATTTTAGAGTAGTCTAGACAGAGTATTTCCTTGATATTGAATATATTTTATTTAAAATCATAGAAAAAGATAGAAAATGGATCAGATAGCTATTTAGAGATAATATTACTACTGATAATGCTCCAGAATTATAATTTCTCTTTTGATTTCAGGAAATTACTATATATTTTGAACTAATTTTGAAGGGACATAAAAATACCATTAGCACATAGTTTATCTGTCTTAATAGATGATGTTTATTCTAAAAACTGACATTAGAATATTTTTATGGTAATTTGTCCTATTAAGACAGAAAATTCTAATAGGTTGAAAGTTTTCTTTTGAGTGTGATATGATAAACTCTGATGTCTCTGAAAACTAATACATTTTTAATTAATACTCAGAGGTCAAAATGTTTAAGATTTTGTTGTGGAGTCTTCTAGTGACTTTTTCTGGAAATCAAGCCTCAAGGCACTTGGCTCAAAGAAATACCAAATTTGCAGTGGATCTTTATAAAGCTATTAGTTCATCTCACAAGAACAACATTATATTTTCCCCACTTGGAACAACTTTGGTTCTTGCAATGGTGCATCTGGGAGCAAAAGGAAAAGCACAAGAGCAGATAAGACAAACTTTAAAATTTCAGGAAAACACAACTGGTAAGATTTTTAACATATGATTATTTAAACTGGATGAGATCTGGCCAAATTTTAAAAAAATATATTAGAGAGAAGTTCAGGGATATAAAACCTTTGGAAACTATTGCAAAAGTATATAATTATTATAAAATCAAGAGTTGTAATGTAAATAATATCCATTCATTTATAATTGTTTTTAATGAAAATGCTACCAAAATAATTTATTAAGAAATTAATTCTATACAGATATAAAATTGTGAGTATATCCGTATATTTTATTCTGATCTGTTTTGGATTTTTTAGTAATTGAAATTAAGTTTTGTATATATGTGTATGTTTGCATATGCTGTATATATATATCCATATGTACATATATACACATTCATATTCTTTCACTATCACTTACTATGTTGTGATCATTTTTCATATCATGTGACAGTTTCAGAATATAATTTTAAATTGTTGCCTTATTATTTCTTAATGAAATATCATTACTTACTTAACCTTTTTTCATGAGGTTGTTTCCAATACTTCTATTAAAATACTTCAGTGAGCATCATTACACAGAAATCTTTGTTTATCTCTGTTCATTAGCTTTGTAAATTAGTTTTCTAAATAAGATTTAATTTCTCCACTTAAACGAGACCAAGAGAAGCATTAATGTATACATTTTAAAAGCTTACATAGTTACTAGTTTTTAAAAAAATTTGAAAAAGAAATTCTGTGTGTGTGTGTAAGTGGTTGTTGTTTTGGAATCTTCCAAAGGTGTATCTGAAATAGCATATAGAAACTTCAGTGCTGGCAACCCATTTGAAGGGGTAATTGTTCATTTCCCTGGCTATTCCGTACTCACAATTTCTCTAGTAAATCTAAGTTTAAACTTTAAAAAAGTGTTTCTTTTTTATTAGATTTTATTTATTAATTTTAGAGAGAGGAGAGAAAGAGAGAAGGCAGGGGAGAAGTGGGAAGCATCAATTTCATAGATGTGGCTTCCCCTATGTGCCTTGATACACATTTGCAATCCGGGGTTTTGAACTGGCGACCTCAGTGTTCCAGGTTGACGCTTTATCCACTGCACCACCACAGGTCAGGCTAAGTTCAAACTTTTACATCTCTATCAGGTACAATATCCTGAACATCAGAGGAAACATTCAGGTTTTTGATTTGGGGATTTATTTATTATAACTACTTTCATTATGTTTATGCCTTAGCACAGAGTAGTCATGTTTAAAAAATTTATTTTTCTTCTCTATAAGGTTTTATGTAAGTCATTTAAAAAAAATAATTTTATGTAAAAAGAAGTTGGTGAGAGTGTGAAGTTAATTGCAAGAGTTTTCCTTTGTGAATAATGTAAAAGAAAGCCACTATGTTCCAGATTCAGTCTTGACTGTCTGTTTTAATTTCATCAAATCCCACTACACAGTCCCAGAAACATTTAAATCACATAATACTGTTTTGAAAATTAACAGAACACTTATGAAGATATGTAAAATTGACTCCATGATAAATGAACAAATTAGAGCCTCTGAAATCTAAATTATTTTAAATAGAATTAATTCTATAGAGAAATCAGATGTCTTAACAACTCTGGAATCTGAATGTAATAATTATAGTAATAATTATGACACTATCATATATATATATATATATATATATATATATATATATATATATATGGTAGCAGACACTGTTTTATGTACTGATACATGATCTCATTTAATTTTTACAAATACTCTGTGAGGAAGACATAACACTGATGCACAGATGAAGGCACTAAGGAAAAGAAATACTAAGTAACTTGCCCAGAAATAATTTCAAAACTGATTCAGTGAGGGTTATAGGTCATAAGAACAATAATGAACACTTTAATATTTTCCTTGAAAAAGTATACATGAACAATTAAACATTAATGTAACACATATAACAATATGTAACAAACTTGTTTTGTGTTCTACTTTGTTAAGGGGGAAGCACAGATGGAAAAAAACTAGAAAGAAAGAAAAAGAAAGAAAGAAAGAAAGAAAGAAAGAAAGAAAGAAAGAAAGAAAGAAAGAAGGAGGGAGGGAGGGAGGGAGGGAGGGAGGGAGGGAGGAAGGAAGGACGGAAGGAAGGAAGGAAGGAAGGAAGGAAGGAAGGAAGGAAGGAAGGAAGGAAGGAAAGGAGGGAGGGATGAAGGAAGGAAGGACAGTCAAAAAAGATTTAAAAAATGAAAAATAAAAATGGGGAGAAATTAAAGAAGAAAGAAAAAGGGGACACAGAGTTAAGGAGGGGAACAGTGAGCACAAAGGAGATGGATAAAATGTCAGGGGGTCTGGAGAAAGAAAAGCAAAATGTCCCTGAGGGCAGAGGGAGAGGGACAGGAAGGGAGTGTCTGGCAGCCACAGTGGGACCCAAGGTACAGGGAAAAGTCAGTAATAATGATCCTGTCTCTTTATTTAAAGCTTTATATTTTGCTAATCATGAATTTATTTAAATTCTGGTTTTTAAAATGTATATTACAGTAAAATATTATTTGTCTTGATTTCTGAATTCCTTGGCATCTCCTTAAATTTTATGCCCCATGTAAGTGTCTCATTGATTCATCATAGTCCTGGCCTTCCCTTTAATTCACAAAAGATGCACTCCATTGCCAATTGTGTCACTTTAACACCCGGATTAGTCTACAGATGGGCACACAGCTCCTGGCACCCTACCCCACTGAGGCTCTCAGTGTCCTCAATCCTTCCCCCATTACCAAAACATCTGTTCATAATTTATCAAACCTGATAATGCTTCCTTTTTTAATTTTTAAAATTTTTATTATTATTATTATTATTAGTTTTTGCCTCAAATAATTTTGCTTGCTAATCAAAGACTAACATAAAAATGCTTCTTTATTAGAAGAGAGTTATAGAAAGGGACCTGGGCATGAGTTCCTGATTCAGCTCTGAAATCAAATGACCTTGGGATTTGGCACCTCTCAAGCTATGGTCTCTCTCTTGATGTTAGATTCCTCACTATAAAAAGAGGAGCTTGGAGGAGATAATTTATATGGAACTTCTGGAAAAAATATTTATAATTCTATGACCATCTTTATTTTTATCTTTGGATGTCTCCTATTGCATGCACAATTGATCTTGGGGCCCTTCATAGCAAGAGAAGTAAATATATACTGAATTTTAGAACATTTTCTGAAAGGCTGATATAATTGAACCAAAAGTCATATTCACCCCATGACTTGTAGGGTTTCCAAGGCTCTATTTTAAGAAATTAAGTGACCTTATTTTCATGGCTTATTAGGAACCATGTATATGTTTTCTTTTTGATCGATTCTAAAAGAGGTTATTAATCTGTAAATTAAATCAAATTTATAAGGCAGGTAATTTTATATTCTCCTCCAAACTTGTGTTACTTGGTGACATTTTTTATTGACTTCTGAGACCAGTGATTTATCAAAGGGTAGCTGATTGTTTGTCACACAGTCTTAGATCTTAAGTGTATGACATAAATCTATTTGCTCTGACAAATGAGTTGCAACTATTCCCCCCCTCTTTTTTCCCCCTTTCCTTTAAGGATTTTCATAAATTACAAGTTCCTGAAAACTGGTTTCCAATATTGCCACTTTATTTCTGACCTTAATTAATTCTTTTGGAGAAGCTCTCATCCCTTCTTCACTCAGGAAGTCTCTTTGTATTCTCCCAGCTATTGAGACCTTTTTCTTGGCTTTAAATAGCAAGCAGTGATTACCATCTGAAATCACTTTCAGTAAAATAGATTCACTTTCTTCCCTTCTGTATGTAAAATATTCCAGGGTTTTTAAAGGATTACTCAAATTCTTCAAATAAAACTTTTGTACCTAAAATCTTTTCTATCTGTGTCCATGTTCCATGAATAGAGAATTATAGTTTGAAATATAATCAAATACACCTTCCTAAGCCTCCTGTATGGTTGTGTAGCCTGTACCCACACAAGAGTGCCAGGACAAAGAGGCAGATGGGGACCAAAATACAGTGTAGCCTCCACTCGGCTGGATGAGGCGCGAGGCCATGGGCTTAATGCACTTCAGTGAAGGCATCTGTTCTATTTGCACAAATATTCTCTGGGCTGATACAGTGTTAACACACACTCATAAGTACACAAACACACACATACAACATCCTATATTCAGCAGACATCAAGTATGTTTCTCTCAGTAATACTTTTTAAAATCTCTTTATTCAATGAGCATCTTACAATGATAAACCATTTATGTCTCCTCAACAGAAATTAATTGCATATAGTGAACTTTAAAGTTAGAAAGGTTGTATTTTTAGTATTTAACTGAAAATGAAATGAAGGCCTTGAATAAACCTTTGATTTGAAATATACTTCCCAGGCTAAATGATTGAGTTCCGGGATTAAGCCGGAGGGAATGAAAAATGTTGGTAGCCTTTGATAATAAATGGGAAGCCACTGAGCAAAGATCATAGACTTCTCTTATAGGCACATATACATTACTGACAACACTATGGTCAGAATTATCCAACAATAAATGAATAGTTGGCCAACAGGGATTCTTAGTTAACTCTGATGGATTCAGTTGGCTAGTAGTTATAGTTGGGTGCTCAAAAATTTGTATTGTGCATGTAGACAGCCAAAATATATAGACTTATGATCCTGAGAAAATAAGCAGTTCTGAGTCTCACACATCTATACAAATGATTACAGGAGTTGCCTAGTAAACTTCAAATCGTGGACAGGTACAGTTGCTCATAACAGAGTAATTCTTTCTTTAGCTCAAACATAAGTATTATTGAAAAGAATTACTAATCACTGTCATATCCCCTAACAGCCTCCGTTAGCATTTTACTTTTATAAATATTGCATGTGATGCAAAAAATGAGATTCTAAAGGTAAATTTCCAACGACTAGGAATAAGCTAAATTTTACTATAAAGGAGTTCTCGTCACACTGTTTAAATATATATTCTTCTTTTACACAAATTTCAAATTGACATGGACTTTTTCCCCCCTATATATGAACTGATTTTTCTAGAAAATGCATATTTTATGGGAGATAAATGCTTAAAGTACTTATACTAAATTAGAAAGGATTATTAGTTATATCTAAGGGTATAAAAAGTGGTGATATGAATCAGATTTCTTAGAAGGAAAGCTGAAAAACTGTTGTTTTCAATATGTCGGTATACATTATAACTATTTTTTAGGAGAAGAATTTACTGCGTTGAAGTCATTTTTCTCTGCCATCTCAGAGAAAAAACAGGAATTTACATTTAATCTTGCCAATGCCCTCTACCTTCAAGAAGGATTCACTGTGAAAGAACAGTATCTCCATGGCAACAAGAAATTTTTTCAGAGTGCCATAAAACTCGTAGATTTTCAGGATGCAAAGGCTTGTGCAGAGACAATAAGTGCCTGGGTAGAAAGCAAAACAGATGGTAAAGTTTCCCTTTTTCATACAATCATTATTTGACATTGTATTAATGATTTTTAATATCCTAAAATAAATGGGTGAATATTTTCCTACTAAATTGGTTCAGGGGAATAAATCTTTTATTTCTCTTTCCTGCTATTCAAATTAATACTAATTACAAAACTGAGAGAAATTGTGAACTACTTTGAAAAGTACACAGATCCTTTATTTTTGAGAAATATCTATTTGTGGAATTCTTAATAAAAGAATTTTAATAATTTTTGTTAAGGTATGAATTTTAGAAGTGTGGCAGCAGGAATAATATCTTTGGCCAGCTAAATATTAGATCATTAGATTTGTCAATCCCAAATGCTTTTTTTCCCACATAAACTATAAATATATAACACACCTGAGTTGGATGTGTTAATGTTTAATAATAGATTTTGATAGTCCTATTATGAACAAGGTAATCTTAACTTAAAGTAAATACAAGCTATCAAAAATTGCAAAGGGAGTATGGAATGGCAGAGTAGAAAGAACACAGCTTAAAGTCATACAGATGAGTTCAAATTTTTACAAGTTCTAAGGTATGGCTTATTTAAAATTAGGATATTATTAACATTTCAAGATGATTAGAAAGTTTAATAATAACATATATGAGTTGACAAGTCTTCGATTAATAGCAGTCTGTCTCTTTGATTATTCATTCTGCTACAAAAAAATTGTGAGGGTGTTAGATGCTACTGTATTCTTTATGGAAAATCTCATAAGGAAACATAGTCTGAAACTGTGGGGTGTTGTGAGCCATGTTCACAGGGTAATCCTACTAATAGGAACAAAAGAAGAACATCTCTAGGCAGCTCCATGAACCCAATCATGTTTCTGTTTTATAACTTTGAAATACTCATTGGTCATAGAAATAGGAGACTGGATTTTGAGAAGAAAATGATACTAGCAGCTCCGTACTTGTCTCTTACAACAATTAGTGGCTGTAGCTGCAAAAGCGGAAGACTGAGTGTTCCATTAATGTATTAATTCTGATGGACCTACTGGAGAACCTGGAAACAAAATTTGAAAAATGCCAATAAATATGCAGGAAGAGATATTTAGTTTTTGTTCTTTTTGTCTGAAAAACAATTTATAGAAATGATCTTACTAAAGAGAGTTTATCACCAGGTCAGTTCAAATTTGCCTAAAACAATCTTGTATCTCCTGTTTCCTAGTAAAATCCCATTTGTGCCCATTTTTAAATAAAGCATTTAATAGTGCTCCCTTTTACTCTCAAAACTGTCATTTTTAGGTGACAAAACGCCTTGTTTATAAGCAATTTGCAAAGTAAATTGTTGTTTTACTTCTATTAAAGCATTTCTACTAAGAGCTGTTGCATGTTTTTTTCTGCTGTCCTGTTCCACCCCCTTCACAGGAAAAATTAAAAGCATGTTTTCAGGGGAAGAATTTGGTCCGCTGACTCGGCTTGTCCTGGTGAATGCTATATATTTCAAGGGGGATTGGAAACAAAAATTTAGAAAAGAAGACACAAAGCTGATGAGCTTTACTAAGAAAGATGGTGCAACAGTCAAAATTCCAATGATGAAGGCTATTTTGAGAGCAAAATATGGTAATATGAGAAATCGCATTCTAAAGCATGACAGTGGGAATTGTCAAGTATATTTAATGTTTTATTTCCTCTATTCCAGGTTATTTTTCTGAATCCTCCATGAACTACCAGGTTTTGGAATTACCTTATAAAGGTGATGAGTTTAGTTTAATCATTATACTTCCTGAAGAAAAGGTGAGCATGGACGAAATGGAAAAACAAGTTACTGCTCATCAAATCTTGAAATGGTTCTCCGAGATGCAAGAAGAGGAAGTGGAAATAAGCCTCCCTAGGTTGGTAATGTTTTATTATTCTGGTTCTTATGTTTTCACTTAATGGAAGAATTTTTATAGCCAGTTGAACAATGACAAATGCTTGAAAGGTCTATAGACAAAAATGAAAAGAAAAATGAATTCGAAAGTATTACTTCATTATGGATATAAAGACAGGTCTGAACAATGCCAGTAGTGCTTTGCCATGAGAGGGTTGAATTTAAGTGCTCAGTATTCTTGCAAAGAAATGAAGAAATGTAACTGTTCCAACTATAATGGTAGGATTAAAAGATATTATTATACAAAATTATTTTCCTAATTTTTCCTTAATTAAAATTTAAAATACTTATCTTCTATTATGTTTAAGAAAAATAAAACCTCCAAACACTTAAGATACCATATAATTGAAAGATATGTTAAATTATCATTGACAACTCATACTTTCCCAGTCATTGAATTATATCTAGACTCCTAAGGTTAGTTTCAGATACTCAATACAGAATGGAAGTTTCAAAGATGTATCTTAATAAGCAATAATTATAAACACTAATTTCTTAATGTCATGCTTCTAAGAGACCAGAGAGTTTTCAGATAGTAAGATGTACCCAAGTAACTCAATTTACATTCTATCTAAATTTTTAAAAAGACAAATGTCTAATAGATTATATTATGTCCTTTTATTTCTAAATTTTTCTTCAAACTTATCAAAGCTTAGATGATTTGTGCACCCTCTTTCTGATCCTTGGTCTCTTAAACTCTTGGTTTTTACCTTCTTTGCTACTTAGCCAAGATCCAGTCAGACAGTTCAACCATTCTCTCACCAAACATTTTATGTGTTTTTGTCACTTTGTCTTTGTCCCTCTCTAATGCTCTCATAAGCCACACTCAATCCAAAGTCCACTCAAAAAGCCATTCAGGATTCTCAACTACTGATTTTATTTAGCAAAATCATGAAAGCAGTCACCTCTGGCCTTACTAAAGGTGGGGCTTGGGATTCAATGTTTATCTTCAAAGAACTTTCTTTTCTAACACCCACACCACACCCAAAGTTTACCTCTATTCTCCATGCACTCACTACTTTATATTGATTCCTCTTACAAGCAAGATGTCTCAACTTCCTGTTCCTTAAAGAACACATATCATCAAGCAAACTCACCTCTTTATTCTTCACCTCAAAATATGTTTAAAGGTTTGTTAATCATTTCTTCTTCTACCTTCCTTGATGTCCTGGAGAAAGAGGTAGCCTATGATTTTCTCATCCTAACTCTAGGCTCTTTATTCAAGTATTATTAACCATCCTGTTTTTTTGAAAATCTTTCCTTAATCACTGTGGTACTACTCTCTCTATTTTTTTCTTCCTGTAAAATTTCCCTGCTCCCTGACTTACCCTTTTTCTTTCTGTTCCCAAATAACATTTACCAGAGCTTTATCTTCAAATTTCTTCTCTTTTTGTTTCTACTTTTTGTCCTTTATTATTCAAGTATCTAAAATCTAAATTTCTCTCTCCAACCTCTTTTACAATTTCCCTTCATCTAGACATTTCTACCCAGAGATTATTCAGTCTTTCAAAGAGTATTTTTTTTTAGCTTTTTTTATGTGCCAAATAGGGAAATATAATGGTGTACAGGATGGATAGTTTACTTTTAAGTAATAACTTTTGGAATTAACTTTTTTTTTCAAATTTATTTCTTTCTCTCTCATTTTTCTACCTTTAGAAAGATCATTGTTTGAGGAAAACAACAACAACAAAAACCTTGAATTTAAAAACTATCTATGCTGTGGACTAATGATGGGGTTTTAGGAGAATCATTTGACTATTTTAAGTGATTTAATTAACATAAAATGGGGATAATAATGCCTACACCCAAAGTGCCCCCAGCTACAGTAACCTAGATAGAAAATGCCTGGAGAATAATGTGTAAGTCATAAACTCCATTGACAACAGGAGTCATGGGTTTTTACCGGAATTCCCTCAACATTTAGAAATCCCCACAGAAATGTTTCATAGTTACAAATCCTGCAATTTGAACAACTTTTTCAAACTGTTTGGCCATATTATCAGCCTCTTAAACTGTCATACAACTCCTCCCATAGTGTGGACACAGACTACTCTTTTAATTCTAAGAACAACTGTTGTGAACTGAAATATGACCCTCTCAAATGGGGTGAGTGTGAACTATATGTTGTAAGGGAAAGTGAACCCAGGGAAAATGAGGCTGGGTATGAGAACAGATACATTTATGACCAGCTGCAGAGGTGATTACAAAATGTCTATTTGCTTTGGCCTATTAGACACAGATACACATTGGAATCCCAAGTTTATATTAAACAGTGTCCAGGTATGTTTTATATGTTACAGAAAGCATTTTTTAAAATAAATTTTTATTAATTTTAATAGGGTGACATCAATAAATCAGGGTACATATGTTCAAAGAAAACATGTCCAGGTTATCTTGTCATTCAATTATGTTGCATATCCATCACTCAAAATCAGATTGTCCTCTGTCACCTCCTATCAGGTTTTCTTTGTGCCCCTCCCCCTCCTTCTTCCCCTCTCCCTCCCCCCCTCATAACCACACTCTTGTCCATGTCTCTTAGTCTTGTTTTTATGTCCCACCTATGTATGGAATCATGCAGTTCTTATTTTTTTCTGATTTACTTATTTCACTCTATAATGCTATCAAGATCCAACCATTTTGTTATAAATGATCCGATGTCATCATTTCTTATGGCTAAGTAGTATTCCATAGTGTATATGTGACACATCTTCTTTATTCAGTCTTCTATTCAATGCTGCAATGAACATGAGGTTGCATGTGTCTTTATGTATCAATGTTTCTGAGTTTTGGGGGTATATACCCAGTAGAGGGATTGCTGGGTCATAAGGCAGTTCTATTTGCAGTTTTTTGAGGAACCACCATACTTTCTTTCATAATGGCTGTACTACTTTACATTCCCACCAACAGCGAATGAGGGTTCCTTTTTCTCCACAACCTCTCCAGCACTTATTACCTGTCTTATTGATAATAGCTAATCTAACAGGTGTGAGGTAGTATATCATTGTAGTTTTGATTTGCATTTCTCTAATAACTAATGAAGATGAGCATCTCAGAAAGCATTTTTAATTCAACTCTGAGGCTAATAGACTATTTCACACAGACACACACATACATACATGTGTGCACACACACGTACACACAGGTAGTTGGTTAGAAGTGAACAGAAACTATTATGTACTAACCTAATAGTCCAGGTTCACCAATGTGTGCAGTTTTAAAACTTGGTTTTGTTGGTTCTAAGACTGAGCATTCCAAGAATGACTCAAATCCAATGTATCAAAACTGGGTTTTCAAATAATAAGAGTAGGGACACCAAGAGAGACCCAACCAAGACTTTGTTCAACAAATAAGAGTCCTGTGTATACAGGAAAAGGGAGGAATCTGCAGCAGGGCCTGCAGAAAGGTGTGGATCCATCTCAGAATAGTAATTCTGAATTCTCTTTCTCATTTTTTGTAGCTTTTATATGTGTAAGACCCTTGTAAGCATAGGTGGTCAATTTCTGTTTTGTAAGCAAACAGATAATGTTCATATATGCTGAAACATTTATTTTTCAATTATTTAGTTGTTAATTGACTATCCAGTCTTTTGTTGGTTCCTTTATTTTAGGTATATTCTTTTGACAATTTTAGAGGAAGATCAAGTAAAAGGGAAAATGATGTAAATTTTGAATAAATATAATGACACAAAATTTGGGAGTGATTCATAATCAATACTATATACAGTATATGTATGTATATAAATATATGCAGAGAGAGAGATAAATAGAATATGAAGCTGAGTTATATTCTTAGTAGAAAGAAATGAGAGGTAACATTAGCTTTGTCTTGGATTGAACCTGAGTTTGAATCCTGCTTTTGTCTCCTATCCTGATCTTGAGCCTGAAAATCAACTTCCTCAAAACTCTACTCTTTAATATATTAATAGCAGTAATAATGAGAATGAAAATGCTAACTTCCTAAGGGTTTTTTGAAGATTAAAAACTATAAAGTGCCTAACACATGGAAGTACTTCTTCCTACTGGCTCTAATAATTATAGATAATTAAAAATTTGTTGTAGATTAAAGTTTGTTAAGTGGTTAAATGGGTTTCTATTGCTCTAGGTTTCATTAGACTATTTTATAAGCAGGACTGTTACTTAAGTGACTCTGGTGATAATTAGGCATTATTATAAGTTGTAATAAATTTTGTATTACTCTTGTTATACTAAAAATATTCCATTTAGAGATAAGACATTTATTCTTCACCTGTTGGAAGCTTAAACTCTGTTCAGTTTAAAAATAGTGTGCGGTAATGAAACAAAATAAAACAAAACAAAACAAACCCTCAAACTCATTATCCTGCATATTATCTTTCTTAGCTGGAAGTTCAGATGAAGAAGTTGAAAACAGTTGGCATTAAAAAAGCTATTTTTATTATTGGTGGATTTTAATGTTTCTGTTGTGCTCATTCCCAGTTAACTAAGGTTTTGAATGCATTGACATCTTTCAAAAGTGCATAATATTTTGCTAGAAATGATTTAGGCCCAGTACATTTCTGCCACAGCATGTTCATTCTTTTGAAAAATTATAATTAAGACTCTCATTGTTCGTTATTTGGCAATTAAAACAATGATCTAATCAGACCGATTGCCCAAGCTAATTTCTAACCCCAGATGTCAGCCGACCTGCTGGCAAAGCACAATTCTGTGCTTGAACAGTTGTGTTTATATCCAAACCTTAGAATACAAGGCCAAATGCCCACGAGGGCACAGACAGAGCAGCTTGGGCAGGATTTCCCTAGGAATTTGGCTAATGTAAGAATATTCATAGCTCCCTGTTTGAGAACTTTACACTCTTCTTTCATAAACAAAGGTTCCAACCTGGGTTGTTGTTTTGTTTTTTTATTATTATTTTTCAATTTTTTTCAATTATTTTTTAAATGAGAAGCAGGGAGGCAAAGAGACAGACTCCCACATGTACCTGACTGGGATCCACCCGGCATGACCACTAGGGGGCGGTGCTCTGCCCATCTGGAGCATTACTTCCTTTGCAACCAGAGTTATTCTAGCACCTGAGGCAGAGGCCATGGAGCTGTCCTCAGCGTACGGGCCAACTTTGCTCCAAAGGAGCCTGGGCTGCGGGAGGGGAAGAGAGAGAGATAGAGAGAAGGGAAAGGGAGAAGGGCAGAGAAGCATTTGGGTGCTTCTCCTGTGTGACCTGGCCGGGAATTGAACCTGCATCCATACACCAGGCTGATGCTCTACCACTGAGCCAAGTGGCCAGGGTCCCAATCTGGTTTTTAAATTCAAATTGATGCTTTAAGCATCTATAAAGTCAGCAAACATTAGCTTTTATTATTATTATTAATTATTATTACTATTGAAATGGCGAAGTGAGGTTCAGTGATTGCTGTTGACTTGGAATTATAGCTCAGAATCTAAGAGAATCTTTGAGAGTCTCTGTGTAAATTCTTTCTTCAGAGAAGCCTGGAGAGGGGAGATAAATCTGAAGTCCTAATTTATGGCCCCCTTTTGGAAGTGAGGCAGGAAATGTCAGAATAGGGAACAAAGACCTCATGCTCTATCCCTTCTTCTCCATCTTGGCTAGAACATTACAGACAAGACCTTCAATGACCACCTATTCCCCCAGAGTTGCCGTCCTCAGTTTCCTGTAACTGACAGGACCAAAAAGAAAACACATCTGGATAGGAGAGACAAGTATGAGCCATGTGGGCAGTCATCCCCACCCCTGCCCATGATTAATAAAACAGTTGCCACCCAGACTGCAACCATGTGTCTCTTTCTCTGAGATCCCTGTTCTCACTCCTCAAGTACATACTATTGCTTTTATAAATTTACTGTGCTTTGCTAAATTTTTCTGTCATGCTCTTGAATACTTTTTCTTTTAGAGGATTGAGGCCTCCCTTGGCTTCCTCAGGTGCAGCCCAGCATCAGAAGTACTGGACATATTTTATTTTATCTTGTATAATTTTTATACTTTATATCATTTATAAGATATTTACTTCCCTTTCAATGTTTTAACCCCTTTACTGAACTTTTGGAAAGCTAGGAGGTGTGCCCATAATCTGAGGGAAGTCACATTAATTATGACGATGGAAGGCAAGGATAGTAGGTTATTAACGCCTCTCTGTACCTGAGTAGCCAACAATTTCCATCAAGGATTGTCAACTCCTGTTCCCTTCTCATAACATCTTCAACATCTGCCAGGAACAGTCTTAGAGGGTTTGACAATCACTGAGTGTGTACAGTTGCTGGAGGGAAACCTTTACACTTCTGGGGAAGGAGTCAAGCAGTTGAAATCTTCAAACTCTCACCCTGTTTAGCTGGGTAGTTGTTACTTCAGAAAATAGAGTATTTTCTTCCTCCTTCCCGTCAACCTGGAAAAGAAGTTCTTAGTAACTTAGAATGGCTTAGTGGAGCTGGGCAAGTATGGTGTGTGGAAATGTGAGGAAATATAACTGTGGTAATGAAAACAAAAGATTTCACAATATAATTTCTTCCAAGTCACCCACTTAATAGATTAAAAAGAATTGGTGGCAACTGTGTACAGTGTTTCAAGACATTTCTTCTTCTTTTTATAACAGATTTAAAGTAGAACAAAAATTAGACTTTAAAGAAGCTTTGTATTCTTTGAACATAACTGGAATATTTAGTGGTGGCTGTGACCTTTCTGGAATAACAGGTACTGTGATAAATAAGTCTTATATTATCATGTTAATATGTTTTCTTAGTAACTACCTTAACTGACTACTCTTAAAAATGGAAAGAGCATTCAGTCCCAGAAAATATATATGCAAATAAATGTCATAGTCATGTTGAGCTGCCTATAAACAAGCACTCTATTTTGCATTTAACTACTTTTCCTTGATGAAAGTCAGAAAACATTTTAGAATGTTAGATAAGCCTTCCAAACATGCCTGTAATGAAACTATGTGGGTAAAGTATTATAGGGGTTTTTATTTCGGCCCTATTTTGGATTTTTTTATTTGAACAACAGGAAATACAACTTTGAGTCTCTCATTTAAGCAGAGCTAATAAAATTCTCATAAGCCAATTTGCAAATATTAATTCAGTAATATCAGAGCCCACGAAATAGGCATTCACAACATGCTGCATGATGAGCACAATCTAGAAAATGCAATGCCACAGTTTGTAGATTTAGTTTGCGACTGACAACAGAACTGGGGCAATGGAATTCTTATGCTAACTTGCACCTGGGAAATTGTGCAGGCTTAGGATGCTCACTTGCACAACAAAGTCCAAGACAGTCTTTGAATGTTTTTTATTCTGGCAGTGCTCTTTAGTTCAAACTTACACAATTAAAAAAAAAATGGATAAAGAAGGAAAATTAATTCCAACTTATTTACTTTCATTTAAATTCAGTCTTCTATTTTATAAAAAGAGTCTTAATAATACAAACCTATCTACCTGGTGGATTTCTGTATCATCACGTGAAAATTTTGTCTATTGCTATAAAAATATCTGGGCTTTGAAGAAGTATTCATAAATTTATTCACTCATCAATTATGCAGATAAATGAACAGAATGAACTTTCTTGGTGGAGGAGTTGGTTGGGGTGACATAGATGTAGACTGTCACTTTCACACATGATTTAGTTACTGTTCTTACAGTGACAGATAGATCTAACTTCTCTGACAGCTTCATCAGCATCAGAAATGAGACAATCAACATTAAATACTGCAGCAAGATGCTGTCTGCCTGTGCCCTGGAACACAGCCATCTCATCTACCTGAAATAAACCAAGCCATTTTTCAAGCACTTCATCTTAAACTTCTTTCTGGCTTTTGAAAACTTACTTGCTGTACCTCCGTCATTTCAAACAGCCACTCATTCTACAAATTCCCAGCAATTTGTGATTTATATAAAATCTCTTTTCAGGCAGAGTTGCTAAGGAAATACCTCTAAAATGTTTCATAAAAGAATTTGTGCAAGAGGATAGCTGTGAACAAGGAATTAATGACCAACATTTTCAGTTCTTTTTCTCCTAAATTACATATATGATTTATTTCAACTATATTGGTTCTGTCTTATTGCTTGAAATATAGAATAACCACAGCCAAGGCTGACACTAGCCCTGGTCATTAGGAAATTCTGTGCTATTCTTACCTTTCATTTGTGCAAGAAACTTTCAGTAAAGGCTACTGTGCACCAGCCCACCACTAGTTCTATGGGACATTTTCACAAAAGAAGTACTAATTTATACTCATGTATTTCACAAGTTTAGAGGAAATGTTTTCAGAAAGTGATTTTGAAAATTTTGTGATGAAGATTTGACTTCTAACTGCTATTACTTTTTATGTCATCCTTAATAAAATATTTAGCCTTTCTGAGCCCAATCATACAAATATGTTAAATGAGATAATTATCTTAGGGAAATAAATAAATAAAAGACTGTATGTAAATCACTTTGTTCAACATCTGGCACTAACAGTGTGCTGCATCACTCAATTAATGTTGAATTACAAAAGGCAGGTGGGGCAATGGCACATTAGTGTTACTTGCACATCTTCCAGCAGAATTTGGGAAGGTTTTTTTTTATCTTTTTAATTTGACAAAGACATATGTGGAATTTTTATAGAAAATTAAGGGAAAAAATTGTTACAAAGATGGAGAAACCAGTGAGTTTATAGAGTCCAGATTTCTTGTTTTGGCCAATACCTCTTGCGTCCTGTTCTTTTCCCAGGACTGGGCCCACTCTGTGACAGAAGGGAATGCACAAGACCAAGCTGTTCAGTCTAACAGTCAGTCACTTGGTCTGGTGACATTGTGAAAATGGGTGGAATTCTCTACTCCTCCTCTAATTCGTTTTTGGTCTTTGTTCTTGGTATGGGACCCTGGTTATCTACTTTGTGTGGTCTGTGTAAATCCTGTGGTATTCCAGGCAAATCCTGAGAAAGAAAGTGCCTTTTTGCCACACCTTAAGGACCTTCTGCATTTTAGTTCATCTGCCCCCTTTTCTCCGTTTGTGTGTCAGAATTACAGAGTGAGGGAAGACTGCTGTTAGGAAGTGATGCTTTTGCTGACACCTGAACAAGGAAACTGATCAGGGAGAGTTCTGTGGAAGGAGTTCTAAGCAAAGGACAGTTAGGCTCAACCTTGGTGCTTGACTGTACTTGGAGCTACTGATGAGGACAGGAGGGCAGGTAAGGATAAAAGCAATCAGGGCCAGATACAATTACCATAAGTGATTTAGAGTTTATTCTTAGTGAGATGGGATGGGAAGCCATTTCTTTTGCAAATGTATCTTTGATGATGTGTGTCTATGTTGACAGGGATTTTCTTCTCAGAGAGCTAGCTTTCCAAGCTGGGCCCTGTACGAAGGTTTCTTTAGGCATCCTTTTACATTGGGTAGTTTTGGTGGAGTCCACCTGCATCACATCAGCTTTCTCTCTCAAGAGACACAAAGCTCCTTTTCCTTCTTTCTCTTAAAGTTTCAAGGCCCATCTTCCTCTCCTCCATTCTCTTGTCACTGCTGGATGCAGGATCGCATTTCAGTTGTCTCACTGCAGAACACTGTCCGAGCAGGGAGGGCTGATGGCCCTCTTTCCCCTTCTGGTTCCTCTTTCCCCTTCTCAAAGAGCCTCTCCTCGTAGGTCGCTGTATCAGAAACGCTTCACAAATACATCAGTCCCAGGGAGGAGAGAAGAGGCGGTTCTTGCTCCACTTGTATCCACACTAGAACAAAGCGTTCTACCGCACTATCTTACACTGAATAATTGGACAAGTTTTAAAGCGTAGCTCTGAAGTGATTTTGTAACATACCACAAAAGGTTTCCACAGTCTCACCAGTCTTAAAGGAAGTAAAATCTGTTTTAAACTCAGATCAAAACTGAATACAGAATTTAAAAGCAAGTTGGCTTTGAGGTTGAATACATAAAGTGGGATTAATTCAAATCTGTAAAGCCTCTTTCATCTTGTCTGTAGACCATGACTAAAGGGAGCAAAAATCCCTGTTCATGCAAATATTTCACTTAATGGGATATCTGATTTGAGGCTTATATCCTTCTGTCTTTACCTTTTATATCTGGGCTAAGCTTGGTCTCACTGTATCTGTCTCTATGTTATTTCTGCAAAAGCTAAAACTAAATCACCTTTATCTCTAGCAAATTAACCTAACTTGGAAAGAATCTGTTCATTCTTTTTGTTCATTTCAAAATGTAATTAACCTGGGACCCAACAAGCAATAGCTCTGAATTTTAACTCCTAAACACACTTTCATATTTTCCAACAGACTCATCTGAGGTGTATGTTTCCCAAGTCATGCAGCAAGTTTCCTTTGAGATAAGTGAAGATGGCAGCGAAGCTGCAGCATCCACTGGTGAGATGAATGGCTTCCCAGCGAGCTGCCAGGGAATTTGGGGGCAGTGCACATTAAGATGCCAGCATTCGGCAGTACTCTGCACTTCTTACTCCTGCTGTCTAGTACTTCATAGGAAGAAAAAGGAAATTGGTTGTATAAAATGCTTGTGCATCTCTGCAGCTCGAGCTTAATACAAAAGGAAGGGAAGGAATTTGATTAGAAGTTGAGGCACATCTACTGTTCTATGCTTATTTGCATGTTGGAATACCTGTCAATTAGCAGAAAAGATGTGTGGAGAAAACTTTGGGCTCAACTATAAAATCATTATTGTTCAGAAATGCTCATTCTATAGTTGTATTGTTTCATTCTTCCATCACACCAAGTTAGTGCTTTGTCACTGATCTTCGTCATCTCCGTGGCAGTGGTTCTTAAACTCACCTGCACATTAGAATCACCTGGAAAGCTTTTCAAAAGCCTGTGCCCAGCACAGAGCCCAAAATAATTAAACCTATCTGTCTGGAGATAAGGTCCAGGCTCCAGCATTTTCTACAGTTTCCCTGATTGTTTCTAACCTGCCTCAGGCTGAGATCTGGTGCTACAGGGTGGCTGGCAGCCTCCGTCTGCCTCTGCAAGTGTAGTCCCTGGACCTGCAGCAGCAGCAATGCTCGGGAACTTGTTAGACCTGGAGGCCCTCAGGCCCAACTTCACACCTACTGAATCAGAGAAACGCAAGGTCTGCAGGTGATCTGTGTGCATACTCCAGTTTGAGAACTACTCCTCTACGCTCTATTTCCTCGAACCAATGAAATTTGAATAGTAACTATGGCACACATAAGAGATACTTAAAAATAATTAAAGAAATGTCTTAAATTCAATTCGAAATGAAAAGGTACCTTTAACGAATCCCTCACAGGCCTATTTTAATCTTTTCTTTAGAGTACTTGGATTGTAACCAATAGGTAAAAGATATGTACTATTTAAATTGTCTTATTGATAAATGAAGTTTATATACATGTAAATTTCTTGATTAATTTGTAATGTAATGCCATTGGATTTGACACACATTGGGTGTGACACACTTCCATTTAGTTATCTCCTGAAGGATTTTACATTACTGTACTCAGGAAACTTACATTGGAGGTGATGCAATATTTCAATTCTTGGAGAAATTGCATTGGTATGAGGTTATCCCCATGAAAACATATTTTACATCTGCTTTTACATAGAACCAAAAGAGTTTTTACAGGTCATTTTCTGATCCTCTTATTATATTGGTGATAAAACAGGCCCAAAAATATGAAATGGCTTGCTGAGGTCAGACTATTAATTAGCAGCTGAGTTTGGACTGAGACAGTTTCTTAACTCTATGTTTAGATCACTCTGTGCTATTGGCCACTGGCTCTCACTTTAAGTCTAGAGTTCTCTAAGAGGCTGCAACAACTATAAAGGGATCATCAGTGACCCTGATGTGTCACACCCCAGAGTAGCCAGTGTCAGTATTTTAACTTTCAGGCATCTGATCAGGGATTGCTTAAGAACAAAAAAGTTCAAGTATTCACCTGAATGAAAATGGAGTAATACTAACTATGTTTTTCTGATTATCTCTTTAATTAAGACATGAGCCTGTATTTATTGGTAATTTGGGCAACATAGCCCTGATAATCCAGATAGGACAATGCTCTGCATTTTAAGTTGCTAAGTTTATGTTTTATTGTGACGGGGAGCAGAATGTACCACCCCAAAATAAGCCATTTCACAGAAATGCTATTTTGAGCTAAAGGCAACTGAGAAACAAGAGATATAAAAAGAGATTTCTGCCTGCCCTTTTCTCTCTAAAAGCAGGGCAGAAATTGCACCTTTATCACTGGAGCCATGTTGGCCATGTAATGAGACTGCATAACAAATCTTACAGAATAAGCCTTACCCACCACTAATTTCCCCCATATACTTACCACTCCGCAACTTACCACCCTGGAAGTCCAAACCATTCTTTTGTCTGCTTACTTCTCCTCAATTCACTACCCTTTGTAAGTATGGGATACAAGTGTTCAAGGCTAACCACTTCTTTGTGTATTCACGTCTTTTCTGTGAGGCTCCTGTGTGGGTAAAAATAAACTGGGTCTTCTGTTAATCTGTTTTTGTCAGTTTAATTTGCACACGCCAAACAAGAAGTATAGAAGACAGGTTTTTTATTTTCCTATAATTGTTTTTCAATTCTGAACACACGTTAAATTTTTTTAAATTGTTTTTATGGGTCTAAAATTGTACAAAATCATTGTATTATTAATAATGAAAACATCTGAGTTAAGTGTGCAAATATTTAATCTAGAGAGAAAAAAATCAATAATTTAAATTTATCCTTTCTAAATATTGACAAATGACACAATAGAGCAGCAAGGTATAAGTTTTGATAGTAAATAAGTGTTAAGACAGTAAATCTCTTCTTCTAATCTCATAATAAAACCTCAAACACATTAACAGCACACATCCTAAAAGCTTGGAGCTCACAGAATTATTTTGAAAAGGTAAGTTAAAAAATAAGTTTAATCTTAGATATGATTACTGTAAGCCTGGAGAATAGAAATAAAGTGGCAAACATATCTGCATAAGAATTAATGTTGAAGTATTTTAAGAGTAAATCATATAATATAAATAAAAAGTGAGCAGAAAATTGCTATTTAAAAGATGAAACATATTGACTGCTTTCACTAAATTGAATCTAGTATCTGCCTTTCTTCTTCACTGAACATAAATGTGAAGTTAGAATTAGTTCATAAATGAGCCAATATTTATTCTTCTGCTCTTTGATTTTTAAATTTATTTCGAACTTTTCTGCATTTAGAAAATGGTAATTTTTCCACATGTTAACTCCTCAAACAAGATGACCTTTCCTGTCTACAAAAAGTATTACGGGTATATTTTCTTCACTGATTTTTTAAAGACTTTCTTTACTTTTAATGTGAAGATCTAAATAACTATTGTCTCTGTTTTATAGGAGTACATATCCCTGTGATCATGAGCTTGGCTCGAAACCAATTTATAGCAAATCATCCATTTCTGTTTATTATGAAGAATAACCCAACAGGTACATTTTTTAGAATTCCCTGGAGAAACTGCTTAGGTTAAATGGATTTATTCCTAGCTACTAATTGCAACCTAAATATCTGAATCACTTATTCTTTCAATGGATATTTGTTGAGTGCCTGTTTTGTACCAGGCACTCTATATTAAGCGATGTCAGGTGCCTAAAATAAGGCAGTGGTAATAATAGCTGCCAATATAGCTATTATATGTATTAACCATTATAAATCTCTATGTCTAAAGCTGTTAGATATTTGACTAATAAAGACATAGACGTTTTGACAGAGGTTATGTAATTTGTTTGGCAGAGAGAGAATAAGACCTGTTTATCTTTGAAGTCAACTCTCTCTGATGCTACAACAGAAGTAGAAATTGGGAATTGTAGATTTGTGAAAGGTTTCAGAGGTAGATTCCAAAAGAATTAGTGACTAGGTATAAGCCGTGTGTGGGAGGGAGGGACCAAACATATAATAATTTCAAATCTCAATGTCGTCATTTGATGAAAGATAATACAGTTAGGTACAAAAGGTTGAGTTGGCATCTGATACAATGTCAATATGTGGAAAGCAGATTGTCTGGGTAGATATTTCTGCACTTTCTCTTATGAAAAAAAGAGAAGTCAAGAATGTCATACAGCAGAGAACTTTCTTTATATTTAGGACTCCAAAAATCATAATGAACATGTGAAGGTTATAAACCAAAGGAGAGCAGAAATCATTTTTTACTCACTTCTCTATCCAGTCCAGTATTTGGCAGAATGCCTTGCATATAATATCAGTATCCCCAGAGATGGAGAGTATGGACTTGGGTGTCAGGACTGGGCTCAAGTCCCAGATCAATTAACTAATAGTTGTAACATAATCACTTATACTTCCTAGGTCATAGTTTCCCTATTTCCTATATGAACATGATATTAGCACTCATCTGATATAGTTAAATGGTGGATATATGAAGCCTATAATACTGTGTCTGGCACTTAGTGTTTACTATGAACAAATCAATAAATATAATTATTAAGTGAATAACTGAATAAATAAAGGAAAATGAAAAAGTTTCTCTGTATAAGTTGGTTTACATGGAAAAGAAAAATGGTTAATTTCAGAATTTGGTTCCTCTAAAGATATGCCAGTCTCTTTTTTTAGGATCCATGAATCTAATGCTGAGTGACCCATCTAAAAGTTATACCTTAGGAACAGTGGAACAGCTTTAGATTTGCTGAAATTGCAGGAACACAGCTTCAGTTCCAGGGGTAGATGTGTCAGTGTTAAAAGATATTCTGAGTATGTCATTTGATCCACACATCTTTAAATTTTGGGTAACTCTAATTTGTATGCAATTATTGAGTGTGAAGAACTGAAAGGAATGAAGCTACATTGGGCATTGATGAACAAGAAAATAGCAGCATATAGAATAGTGATGTTTGATTCTCATATTTTCCAAGATGATGACTAAGGCCATCAGTTAAACAGTAGTGACATTCAAAACCCAAAATAAAGTACTTAATTATTTATTTGTGATAGGGCTTCATTATCAGAACTTAAAGACAATTTTTACTATTATATGACCTCAGTTGTAATGGAACTTTCTAAACTAGGGTAGTTCCTTAAAATATTATTTAAAATGAATGGTCACTCATTTATCAGGGGTTGTAAATTATTGCCATATAAAATGTAGAATGAGCTATTATCTTAAGACAATACATATTCAGAGGTTTATTTACTTTTATCTCACAAATGAACTCAAGATATTATTTTAATTAATAAAGATGGTAATTTTGCATTTTATATTTGGCTACTAAGTAGCTTAATGCTCTACAAAAATATATTCATCTGACAATTTCTGAATTACGAGAATAAATAATTTTTATTTATTTTATTTTATTTTTAGTAAGAGGAGGGGAGGTAGAGAGACAGACTCCTATATGCACCTGACTGGGATCTACCCTGGAAGTCCACCAGGGGGCAATGCTCTTGCTCAATGGCAACCCTGAGCCATTTTAGTGCCTGAGGCAAGGCTATGGTGCCATCCTCAGCGCGCAAGGCCTACTTCCTGGCACCAATCTAGCCATGGCTGGGAGAGATGGAAAGAGAGAGAGAGAAAGAAGGGGAGGGGAAGGGATGGAGAAGCAGATAGGTGCTTCTCCTGTGTGCCCTGACTGGGAATTGAATTTGGGATATCCACATGCCGGGCTGATGCTCTACCATTGAGCCAACCAGCCAGGGCCGATTTTAGATTTAATACAACCAATTTTTGTCTAGAATTAAAAACTGTTTTGAGTCAAACAATTTTCTTATGCAAAATCCATAAATTATTTGTATTTTTCTATCAGGTGAGTTTTATATATTAGTATAATCTTTCAAAGCTTTTACTAAGTTCAACTTAGTAAAAGGAAATAAGGGAGTTTATTATTATTTTTTAGGCTGAGGGATTGAAAATACAGGCCAATTTTAGAGACTTGATGAAGAAAATTATGAAAGCTGCTACATGAAATGTGCCATTTCTGAGAAAGTAGTGAATTGTGATTTTGAAACTGACATGACCACACACACATCAAAAATGTGTTTAGAACTCTGTCAGTTCTTGGGTTAAAAGAAAAAACAGATTGCAGCAAATTTATTAAGAAACAGTTTCTTTTAAGCCATTAGCTTTGAATATGCTATTGTATTTATTTTTAAATAAATTTTTATTAATGTTAATGGGATGACATTAATAATTCAGGGTACATATATTCAAAGAAAACATGTCTAGGTTATCTTCTCATTAAATTATGTTGCATACCCCTCGCACAGAGTCAGATTGTCCTCTGTCACCCTCTATCTAGTTTTCTCTGTGCCCCTCCCCCTCCCCCTAAATCTCTCCCTCCCTCCCTCCTGCGTCCTCCCTCCCCCCACCCCTGGTAACCACCACACTCTTGTCCATGTCTCTTAGTCTCGTTTTTATGTTCCACCAATGTATGGAATCATGTAGTTCTTGTTTTTTTCTGATTTACTTATTTCACTCCGTATAATGTTATCAAGATCCCACTATTTTGCTATAAATGATCTAATGTCATCATTTCTTATGGCTGAGTAGTATTCCATAGTGTATATGTGCCACATCTTCTTTATCCAATCTTCTATTGAAGGGCTTTTTGGTTGTTTCCATGTCTTGGCCACTGTGAACAGTGCTGCTATGACCATGGGGCTACATGTGTCTTTACGTATCAATGTTTCTGAGGTTTTGGGGTATATACCCAGTAGAGGGATTGCTGGGTCATAAGGTAGTTCTATTTGCAGTTTTTTGAGGAACCACCATACTTTCCTCCATAGTGGTTGTACTACTTTACATTCCCACCAACAGTGTATGAGGGTTCCTTTTTCTCCACAGCCTCTCCAACATTTGTTATTACCTGTCTTGTTGATAATAGCTAATCTAACAGGGGTGAGGTGGTATCTCATTGTAGTCTTGATCTGCATTTCTCTAATAACTAATGAAGCTGAGCATCTTTTCATATATCTGTTGGCCATTTGTATTTCTTCCTGGGAGAAGTGTCTGTTCATGTCCTCTTCCCATTTTTTTATTGGATTGTTTGTTTGTTTGTTGTTGAGTTTTATGAGTTCTTTGTAAATTTTGGATATTAGGCCCTTATCTGAGCTGTCGTTTGAAAATATCAGTTCCCATTTAGTTGGCTGTCTGTTTATTTTGATATCAGTTTCTCTTGCTGAGCAAAAACTTTTAATTCTGATGTAGTCCCTTTCATTTATCTTTGCCTTCACTTCTCTTGCCATTGGAGTCAAGTTCATAAAATGTTCTTTAAAACCCAGATTCATTTGGCTCAGCGGTAGAGCGTCGGCCTAGCGTGCGGAGGACCCGGGTTCGATTCCAGGCCAGGGCACATAGGAGAAACGCCCATTTGCTTCTCCACCCCTCCGCTGCGCTTTCCTCTCTGTCTCTCTCTTCCCCTCCCGCAGCCAAGGCTCCATTGGAGCAAAGATGGCCGGGGCGCTGGGGATGGCTCTGTGGCCTCTGCCCCAGGCGCTAGAGTGGCTCTGGTCGCAACATGGCGACCCCCAGGATGGTCGCAACATGGAGACGCCCAGGATGGGCAGAGCATCGCCCCCTGGTGGGCAGAGCGTCGCCCCATGGTGGGCGTGCCGGGTGGATCCCGGTCGGGCGCATGCGGGAGTCTGTCTGACTGTCTCTCCCTGTTTCCAGCTTCAGAAAAATGCAAAAAAAATAAAATAAAAAAATAAAAAAAAAACACCCAGATCCATGATTTTAGTACCTATGTCTTCTTCTATGTACTTTATTGTTTCAGGTCTTATATTTAGGTCTTTGATCCATTTTGAATTAATTTTAGTACACGGGGACAGGCTGTAGTAGAGTTTCATTCTTTTGTATGTGGCTTTCCAGTTTTCCCAACACCATTTGTTGAAGAGGCTTCTTTTCTCCATTTTGTGTTGTTGGCCCCTTTATCAAAGATTATTTGACCATATATATGCGGTTTTATTTCTGGGCTTTCTATTCTGTTCCATTGGTCTGAGTGTCTATTTTTCTGCCAATACCATGCAGTTTTGATTATTGTGGCCCTATAATATAGTTTAAAGTCAGGTATTGTACTGCCCCCAGCTTCATTCTTTTTCCTTAGGATTGCTTTGGCTATTCGGGGTTTTTAATAGTTCCATATAAATCTGATGATTTTTTGTTCCATTTCTTTAAAAAATGTCATAGGAATTTTGATGGGAATTGCATTAAATTTATATATTACTTTGGGTAATATGGCCATTTTAATTATATTTATTCTTTCTATCCAAGAACAAGGAATATTTTTCCATCTCATTGTGTCTTTTTCTATTTCTCTTAGCAATGCCTTGTAGTTTTCTTTATATAGGTCCTTTACATTCTTTGTTATGTTTATTCCTAGGTATTTTATTTTTTTTGTTGCAATCGTGAAGGGGATTATTTTTTTGAATTCATTTGCTAATATTTTATTGTTGGCATATAGAAAGGCTATGGACTTCTGTACGTTAATTTTGTATCCTGCGACCTTACTGTATTGGTTTATTGTTTCTAATAATCTTTTTGTGGAGTCCTTTGGGTTTTCGATGTATAGGATCATATCATCTGCAAAAAGTGATACCTTTACTTCTTCTTTTCTGATATGGATGCCTTTTATTTCTTTGTCTTGTCTGATTGCTCTGGCCAGAACTTCTAGCACCACGTTAAATAAGAGTGGAGAGAGTGGACACCCCTGTCGTGTTCCTGATTTAAGGTGGAAAGTCCTCAGTTTTAGGCCATTTAATATGATGTTGGCTGATGGTTTATCATATATGGCCTTTATTATGTTGAGATATTTTCCTTCTATACCCATTTTGTTGAGAGTCTTAAACATAAAATTGTGTTGTATTTTATCGAAAGCCTTTTCTGCATCTATTGATAAGATCGTGTGGTTTTTTTTCTTTGTTTTGTTCATATGGTGTATTACGTTAACTGTTTTATGTATGTTGAACCATCCTTGAGATTCTGGGATGAATCCCACTTGATCATGATGTATTATTTTTTTAATATGTTGTTGTATTCGATTTGCCAGTATTTTGTTTAGTATTTTAGCATCTGTATTCATTAGAAATATTGGTCTATAGTTTTCTTTCTTTGTGCCATCCTTGCCAGGTTTTGGTATGAGGGTTATGTTGGCCTCATAAAATGTGTTTGGAAGTATTGCTTCTTCTTCAATTTTTTGGAAGACTTTGAGTAGAATAGGAACCAAGTCTTCTTTGAATGTTTGATAGAATTCACTAGTATAACCGTCTGGGCCTGGACTTTTATTTTTGGGGAGGTTTTTAATAGTTTTTTCTATTTCCTCCCTGCTGATTGGTCTGTTTAGGCTTTCTGCTTCTTCATGACTCAGTCTAGGAAGGTTGTATTGTTCTAGGAATTTATCCATTTCTTCTAGATTATTGTATTTGGTGGCATATAGTTTTTCATAGTATTCTACAATAATTCTTTGTATATCTATGATGTCTGTGGTGATCTCTCCTCTTTCATTTTGGATTTTATTTATTTGAGTCCTGTGTCTTTTTTCCTTGGTGAGTCTTGCCAAGGGTTTGTCAATTTTGTTGATCTTTTCAAAGAACCAGCTCCTTGTTTTATTGATTCTTTCTATAGTTTTTCTGTTCTCTATTTCGTTTATTTTTTTTTTTTTTTTTAATTTTTTTTTTTAAATTTATTCATTTTAGAGAGGAGAGAGAGAGGGAGAGAGAGACAGAGAGAGAGAGAGAGAGATAGGGGGGAGGAGCTGGAAGCATCATCTCCCATATGTGCCTTGACCAGGCAAGCCCAGGGTTTCGAACCGGCGACCTCAGCATTTCCAGGTCGACGCTTTATCCACTGCGCCACCACAGATCAGGCCAATTTCGTTTTTTCTGCTCTGATTTTTATTATCTCCTTTCTTCAGCTGGTTTTGGGTTGTCTTTGTTCTTCTTTTTCTAGTTCCTTAAGGTGTGAAGTTAAGTGGTTTACTTCGGCTCTCTCTTGCTTGTTCATATAGGCCTGAAGTGATATGAACTTTCCTCTTATTACTGCTTTTGCTGCATCCCAGAGATTCTGATATGTCGTATTTTCATTTTCATTTGTCTGTATATATCTTTTGATCTCTGTGCTTATTTCTTCTTTGACCCATTCATTTTTTAGAAATATGTTGTTTAGTTTCCACAATTTTGTGGGTTTTTCCCCCTCTTTTTTACAGTTGAATTCTAGTTTCAAGGCTTTATGATCAGAGAATATGCTTGGCACAATTTCAATTTTTTTAAATTTGCTGATATTGTCTTTGTGGCCCAATATATGGTCAATTCTTGAGAATGTTCCATGTACACTAGAGAAAAATGTATACTCTGTCGCTTTGGGATGAAGTGTCCTGTAGATGTCTATCATATCCAGTTGTTCTAGTATTTCATTTAAGGCCACTATATCTTTATTGATTCTCTGTTTGGATGACCGATCTAGAGCCGTCAGCAGTGTATTGAGGTCTCCAAGTATGATTGTATTTTTGTCAGTTTTTGTTTTAAACTCAATAAGTAGCTGTCATATATATTTTGGTGCTCCTTGGTTTGGTGCATATATATTAAGGATTGTAATGTCTTCTTGATTCAGTGTCCCCTTAATCATTATGAAATGGCCATTTTTGTCTCTGAGTACTTTTTCTGTCTTGTAGTCAGCATTATTAGATATGAGTATTGCTACACCTGCTTTTTTTTGGGTGTTGTTTGCTTGGAGTATTGTTTTCCAGCCTTTCACTTTGAATTTGTTTTTATCCTTGTTGCTTAGAAGAGTTTCTTGTAGGCAGCATATAGTTGGATTTTCTTTTTTAATCCATTCTGCTACTCTGTGTCTTCTTATTGGTAAGTTTAATCCATTTACATTTAGTGTAATTATTGAAACTTGTGGGTTCCCTATTGCCATTTTATAAATTGCTTTCTGTTAGTTTTGTATCTTGTTTGATTCTTCTCTTTTGTTTTTCTATCATTTGTTTTTGTTTGTTTGTATTCCATACTTCTTTCCTCTGTTGCTACCTTTTTTAAGTCAAGTGTTTTTGTGGTGGTTTTTTCAAGGGTGGTTACCATTAAGTAATGAAAAGGGTACCTACCATGTTCATTGTAGTACCCTTTCTTGTAAGTATTTCTGGGCTTCATCGTCCTTTGCTACTGTTAATCTTCACCCTTTCTTCCCTTTTTTTTTCTTTTGTTGTCACAGTTTAAGTTTGGTTTTATTGTTTTCTTGGTGGAGCTGTTACTTGTGGTTTTGTTTTCTTTTGTTCTTTGAATCTGGTTGGAAAACCCCCTTTAGTATTTCCTGGGGGCTTTCTGATGATAAATTCTCTCATCTTTTCTGTATTTGTGAATATTTTTATACCTCCTTCTTACTTGAAGGATAGCTTTGATGGGTATAGTATTCTTGGCTGAAAGTTCCTCTCTTTCAGGGCTTTAAATATTGGGGTCCACTCTCTTCTAGCTTGTAGAGTTTCTGCTGATAAATCTGATGATAATCTAATAGGTCTTCCTTTATATGTTGTATTCTTCTTTTCCCTGGCTGCCTTGAGAATTTTTTCTTTGTCATTGGTTTGTGTCATCTTCATTATGATGTGCCTTGGAGTGGGTTTGTTGTGGTTAAGAAAACTTGGTGTTCTGTTTGCTTCTTGAATTTGAGGCTTTAATTCTTTCCACAGGCTTGGAAAGTTCTCATCTATTATTTGTTTGAGTATATTCTCCATTCCATTTTCTTTCTCTTCTCCCTCTGATATACCTATTATTCTTATGTTATTCTTTCTGATGGAGTCAGACAGTTCCTGTAGGGCTTTCTCGTTTTTTATTATTTTTGAGTCTCTTTCTTCTTCTCTCTCTTGTGCCTCAAGTTGCTTTCTTCTATTTCACTGATCCTGTCTTCTATCTGGACTGTTCTATTAGCTAAGCTTGTTACCTCATTTTTCAGCTCTTGAATTGAATATTTCATTTCTGTTTGATTTGTTTTTATAGTTTCAATTTCCTTGGTAATATGTTCTTTTTGATCGTTGAGTTGTTTTCTGATTTCCCTAAATTGCCTTGCTGTGTTTTCTTGTATATCTCTGAGTATTTTTAAGATTTCTATTTTAAATTCTCTGTCATTTGGCTCCAAGGCTTCCAATATGTTAAATCTTTTCTCCATAGATTTTTCCACATCTATTTGTGTTACCTCTCTGTCTTTTGTATCCATAATGTTCGATTTCCTTTTTATTATTGGCATCTGAAGGTGGTCTTGATGATAGTGTTAATTGGAATTAATAAAAAATAAAAAGGAAAAAAAAAAGAAAAAAGGAAAACACTCCACAAAAAAAAGTAATAATTTATTATTTCCCCCTTTTTTGTTTCTTCTCTTCCCCTCCTCTCACCTCCTTAGGGAAATATTGTGATGACCTGTGAATTATATTTTGCTAAATGGAACAAAAACTGCCTATAATGGAGGGCCTGATTTGGGGTGAAGAGTTCAAGGGGCAAAAAAGAGAGTAGGGACCTAGTAAATACAAAAAAAAAAAAAAAGGGGGGGGAGAAAATCTTAGACAAGCATAAAATGATTTGCTTGTAAGTGATGGTCGACTAAGAGATATAATGAGAGGGATGAGAGGGAAACAGAAAAAAGGAGAGAAAAAACAATAATTAAAAAAGAAAAAAATAAAAATAAAAATAATAAGTAAAAATCTGTTGTATTAAGTGGAGCGAAGACTAAATACAATGGAGACTTTGGGTTGGGAGGAATGCTAGTGAGTTAAAAAGCAATGTAAAAAGTGCCCAAAATGCCACAAAAACAAACAAATAGAGGAAAACCAAGAACAAAAGCAGAAGAAGCAAAAAAAAGAACAACAACAACAAAAAAAACCCCACAAAAACTTGAGTCCCAAATTAAATAATTTGTTCGTGATTGAGGCTTAAATGGGAGGAAAAGTAAAAGGAGAAAAGAAGAAATGAATAGAAGGGAAAAAATAAGAGTAAGAGAGAAACGAAGGAAGAAAAAAAGGAAAGGAAAAAAAAACAAGAGGGGAGAGAGTGAGAGTTAAGGGTTTTGGAGTGTAACCCTAAAGGAGAGTTAGGATGAAGAAAAGAAATAAAATGTAACACTCATGGGTAGTGTAGTTCAAGAAGAGGGTAGCATAAGATGGGCAGAGAGTAAAAGGACCGAGGTGGAAGAAATAGAAATAATAATAAAGGCAATAAGATAGAAGAAAGAAACAACAACAACAAAGAATTAGTGGAACAAGTTATAAAGTCTGTGGATTTTTCTTGATTTTGAGAGGTTAACTTCTTCCGTTTTTCTTTTCTCCCCCTCTTCCTGATCGGTGACTTTATACCCCAGGTTCTGCCCCTGTGTCACTCTTAGGTAGGAATTTGCAGTTGATGGTATTCTATGGCAATGTCATATAATTGGTTTTAGTCTTGCTGGTAGTCAAGGCTTGTTGGCGTTTGCAAAGTCCAACAATGAGAGAGTTTGCTTTCCTGGAGTCTCTTTCCTAGTCTCCCCTTCCTGAATTAGCAGCCTGGTGATCCAGCTATGAGGCTGCCACTGCTTCTGTCTGGGGAGTAAGAGGGCTCAAAGATCTGGGAAATCCCCACTCTATCCTCATTCAGCGCAAGGCTCTGGGTAAGGCTCTGGCAGTCAGAGCCTCTAGCGTAATCAGGTGGGGCTGGGAGTCAATTGTTGTCAAGGTGACTGTTCAGCGCCTACCATTCACTTGGACCACTCAACCCAGGCTTTCCACACTTGGTAGCCTGTTTTGGCTGGGAAGAAGAAGCACTAGTCGCTGTTTTCTTTATGGATCTTAATATCTGCCAAGTCCCTCTTGTTAGGTATATCCCTGAATATGGAGGCTCTGTCAATCAGAAGTTGCCCCTGCCCCTTTAGCGAAAGGCACTGAAAAATATCACGCCTCTTGTCTTGGATCGCTGAACTGGAAGAGATCTTATCAATTAGAGCCCCGTGGGTGCGTAGATTTCGTGGGTTAAGCTAATTTCAGTGATTGGATCCGCAGCTGTGCTCCAGAAAGTATTTCAAGCTGTCTGCGCGCCCCTCCCCCCAGCACTTGATTGTTAGCTTGAATGGCTGGGTGAGTTGCCCTGCCCACGGAGAGAATCTCCTGACTAGGAAAGACAGCCTTGGCGCCCCTCCCGGATCTCGGCTTGGGATGCGCGAACGCGCGCCCGGTTTCTTGGCACACCAGTGGCCGGGGACCGCGGCATGGGGCACATGCAGTTTCTCAGCACGCCAGTGGACAGCGACCGCGGCACGGGGCGCGGGCGCGGTTTCTCAGCACGCCAGTGGACAGGGACCGCGGCAGGGGGCGCGCGCACGGGTTTCTCCGCACACCAGTGGCCGGGGACCACGGCACGGGGCGCGCACGCGGTTTCTCAGGGTATGCTGGGGCGGCCGCCAGTGCCCAGGCTGCTGTCCCCAAGTGTGGGCGGGCAGCTGCACGTGTGGGTTGACTCACCACAGGTGTACTCTCTCCTCAGCAACAGTCCTTTTGCTTTCAGTGTGTGTGTGGAACTCCGGAATGCTCTGAGGATAAATTTTTCTGTTTCTAGTTGATAAATTTGTTGAGATTTTGGGGAGATCTGTCGGACGCGCTGCTCACGGCGTCATTTCCGTGACGTCACTCCATGCTATTGTATTTTAATATAAGTAAGCAAAACTTGTTTCCATTTTATATGGTTGTTGGTCAAATAAGTTTGTAAACATGATATATATGTTTGCTTGCTTGTGACTTATATTGGGTGTGGGGGACAGGCTATAAGCAGGCCAGGTTGTTGTAGCCTGAGGTTTGGTTTTGGGACTAAGCTTTTCCCCACACCCTTGACTGATTGTATGATCTGGGTGGTGCACTCTCATGAGGAATCCAATTATGCCTTGGATAATTGACTTTGTATCGGAGACTTCCTTGTTTGTATATTGGATTAAGGGATTTTGGTTTTCTACACTATAAAGTGGGACAGACCAGGAGCTCAGACACACAGTTCCTGCTATCATAATTGCAGGGGCTCCCCTGATCCCTTGCCCTTCATGGGAAGAGCTGGTTTTCTGCTTTTCCCTTGTCTTCTTTTGTGGTTTGCCAGTCTTGGTGAGACACCAATAAATAGGATGGCCCCCCATCCTCTGACTCCGCCATTTCTTTATCGTCTGCCCGAATCCAATGGGAACCTGCATGTGAATGGTCACGATGGCGGCTCCTGGCCTTACAATGGATTTTTTTTTTTTTTAATTTTGAAGAGTTTTATTGAAGGAGAAAATTTTTTAAATATGCTAGCCGCACGTGGCTGACACGGGGCATAGCAGGCCCAAATCGTGCGCCCATTTTATATGGATTTTGTATAAATATATATAATAGTTAAATATGGAGACACCTCTTGAAGAAAGGGGCATGAAAAGAAAAATGGAAAGAGTAGTGATTTACACTTCATCTGGCCACTAAATCCATTGCTATTACGTCAAAGAAGATTTCACTAATCTTTCCAATTAATTTGTGAGTAGGTTGGTGACTGCATGAAGACTTAATTAAAAATGTGGTTTTTCTTAGTCAAATAAACAGATTGGAAAGGCTGTGACAAATGGCTTTTTATATAATGTCCTATACTTCTGAGTCTTTAACATTTTAAACTATTGTTTTCAGTTATAAATTTCTATAAAAGTTACCTAAAAAATGTCTTCTTCTTTTTTTTTTTTTTTTTTTTTGTATTTCTCTGAAGCTGGAAATGGGGAGAGACAGTCAGACTCCCGCATGCGCCCGACCGGGATCCACCCGGCACGCCCACCAGGGGGCGACGCTGTTCCCACCAGGGGGTGATGCTCTGCCCCTCCGGGCATTGCTCTTTTGCGACCAGAGCCACTCTAGCGCCTGGGGCAGAGGCCAAGGAGCCATCCCCAGCGCCCAGGCCATCTTTGCTCCAATGGATCCTCTGCTGCGGGAGGGGAAGAGAGAGACAGAGAGGAAGGAGAGGGGGAGGGGTGGAGAAGCAGATGGGTGCTTCTCCTGTGTGCCCTGGCCGGGAATCGAACCCAGGAATTCTGCATGCCAGGCTGATGGTCTACCACTGAGCCAAGCGGCCAGGGCCTAAAAAATTTCTTGAACAAATAATTCTGATAAAAATGTTGATGCCATAGAATTATTAGAACACAAGAGTCACTGATAATTCCTATTGTAACTAAATATCCTGAGAAAAGTTAATTATGCATCCCTATCTGTCTAAAAAATAGAAATATTAGTTTTTTTCTTTTTGCAAAACTATTTTGATATTTTTTTACTATTATTGGTTATAATTTTTCACAAAGGTATTATTGAATATAATTATTCATAAAAAGAACAAAAAGCTTGCTTGAGATTATGTCTATTTCCATGTTTCTGGCTCATTTAAGAGTGTGTCAGTTTTTATTTGTTTTTTTTGTTTGTTTGTTTTTTTGTATTTTTCTGAAGCTGGAAACGGGGAGAGACAGTCAGACAGACTCCCGCATGCGCCCGACGGGATCCACCCGGCACGCCCACCAGGGGCGAAGCTCTGCCCACCAGGGGGTGATGCTCTGCCCCTCTGGGGCAACACTCTGCTGCGACCAGAGCCACTCTAGCACCTGGGGCAGAGGCCAAGGAGCCATCCCCAGCGCCCAGGCCATCTTTGCTCCAATGGAGCCTTGGCTGCGGGAGGGGAAGAGAGAGACAGAGAGGAAGGAGGGGGTGGGTGTAGAGAAGCAAATGGGCAGTTCTCCTATGTGCCCTGGCCGGGAATCGAACCTGGGTCCCCCGCACGCCAGGCCGACGCTCTACCGCTGAGCCAACTGGCCAGGGCTGTGTCAGTCTTTAGACTGAACAGTAAAGAGTTAATGAAAAAGGGCTCTCCCATTCTTATTCAAAAAACATTTAAAAACACTTTTCATCAGTTTTAAAATGATGTAAAACTTACTTTACCACTTTTGAAATTAACCTTTATTACATCTGACTATAAAGAACTTAAAGAAACACTTGAAATGGATACACTCAACTCATTCCCTTCACCTGTATTGAAAGAAAGGAGAATGGATTTTGACACATCATTTGTTTCTGTTTTGTCCTGTAGTTCTTTGTTCTTTTCCACTTGCAAACACAGGATGATTGGAAATAGGTGTTCGCATTTATTCTGTTACTATATCAACTCCATGAGGTTTTCAAAACACTAGAGATATGAAAATATTGTCTGAAGCATTGAGTTTTGACTCAGAGCCTCAGAGCTGAAGATCTGAGAAGCTGTGCTTTTTTTTTTTTTTTTCATTTTTCTGAAGCTGGAAACAGGGAGAGACAGTCAGACAGACTCCCGCATGCGCCGGACTGGGATCCACCTGGCACGCCCACCATGGGGCAATGCTCTGCCCACCAGGGGGCGATGCTCTGCCCATCCTGGGCATCGCCATGTTGCGACCAGAGCCACTCTAGCGCCTGAGGCAGAGGCCACAGAGCCATCCCCAACGCCCAGGCCATCTTTGCTCCAATGGAGCCTTGGATGCGGGAGGAGAAGAGAGAGACAGAGAGGATGGCGCGGCAGAGGGGTGGAGAAGCAAATGGGCGCTTCTCCTGTGTGCCTTGGCCGGGAATTGAACCCGGGTCCTCCGCACGCTAGGTTAACGCTCTACCGCTGAGCCAACCGGCCAGGGCGAAGCTGTGCTTTTTTAACCCTAAAGGTTTATGTTACATGTGTGAAAAGAGGACTGCTGATACCTTACATTTAAAACTCTACCCTGCTCATCATTATTTTATTAGGCTGTGCTTGCCTGACAGACTCTCTATATTTAGAACACCTCTCAGTCACTTTAGTTTAACTTTTCTATACAAAAAACAAGACTAATATAATTTTTTTTAATGACAAGCTGTTGTGGGTGTTAAGTTACTTTATAAATTACAAGAAAATAATTAATGATGATATAATTATGTATTTTAGACAAAGGAGATGGCTTTACTGTTAGATATTGCTTATTTATCTTATAGAGAACAAAGACTAAATGATTTGTTAAAATATTAAGAAAAACTAATTATTGCCAACTTTTATTTTTTTCTCCAGAAAGTCATAAAATATTCTTTTTCCTTTCCTAGATTCATTTTTGTTTATAGGACGGGTAACAAATCCTGACACCCAAAACATGACAGGAAGAGATTTTGATTCATTGTGAAAGAAATGCACAGAATATAAAATGATTACTGGAAAAAGATTGATTGACAAAATACCATGATCTAAAAAGATATTCTATATATCTTCTGCTTTAAATTGTGCCTATGTTAATATTTGTAAACATAGACCTGTAATAATGAATAAATGAAATTATTAATAAATAAAAATTTATTCACTGTTTCTATTTTTTATGTGTTTTATAAAGTCTATATGTAATAAAAGCCATAAACTTGCATTAATATTATTATTTATATGTTGAACAATCCTGTCTAGGATACTTTAGATATAGAATTTCTGTCTTAGATATGAAGTATCTATAGTGCTAAAAGACTGGATTAGTTGACTCCCAGGTATAACAGCACCACCCAGAACATAGGGAGAGGGGTCAGATGGAGTGGGTGTTGTGTGTGCCTCTCTGGGGTGTTAATTAAGATACAGAGACCTAGTATCTAAGACAATAGATAGGCTTTTGAGTTTTATATTATTTTGTTTTGTTTTTGCTAATCTTAAATTGGTATTCTGTCTGTTACATTTAATATGTGCCTTGTTTTAATACCTTTTGGAACATATCAATTTTTTTTGTTCTTATTTATGCCTTAAACATATCTAGAAAGTAGAAAAGATGAGGACTTTTATAAAGCTTTCTTATACATGTAAGTGTCAGCTAAATTAGCATGATTCAGAAAACTGACCTTCCAAGATTTTACAACACTGAGCTAAGAAAGTGTTAGAATGAAGGTTGTAATCTATAAAGATTAAGTTGAAGAAACCTTCCTCTTAATACCCTAAAATGTCACATGGAAGTATCCAAGATAATACTACATTCCAATGACTTGATATAACATGTTTCACAGTTTTTTTCTATTTACATGTTAATAATGGACAGTGTCTTTTTTGTTTGTTTTTCTTTGCAGTTATTGGCAGAGAGTTTAATGATAATGGCCTTCCATTGTTGAGCCCTAATTATAAATCAGACACTAAAGTAAACAATTTATATTATGTTAATGTATTAAAACTCTGATGAAATATTTTACCCATTTTTCTGATGAAGAAACTGAGATTCAAAGATGTTATATAAATCTGTGAAGAATATATAGCAAATAAATATAATTATCTTACCATATTTCAATGTATGAACCCTTGACTAGAAGCTTATGACCATAGTCACTGAGTTATAATTCCTTCTATGTAAGCCCTTCAATGTAGTATACAGGTCTCCCCAGAAACACTATGGAGCCTAGTTCCCTTAGTCTAGATGTCTCTATACAGGGAAACCTAGAACGATATTCAAGATATTATAAAAACAATTGTAAAATTAGTTGTGACTGCTCAAAACCATAATATAATGAAAGCAATGTTCATTTTCCCAGACTATCAACTCAAGCTTACTGTGTTATATTGCAGAGTAAATGCTAACTTATATGTTAATGATATACTATAAATATGTTCTTTACCATAGAACTGATTTTAAAATATGCTTGCTCTGTTCAGGAGGAAGAGATTAATCAGCTGAGTTAAGAGTATTGTAGTTTTATTCAGGCCTGGTTCAGACTCTTATTTTCCTGGGATTGCCCAAGTTCTTATGATTTTCTTCCATGTGTTACAAGTTAGCTCTGGAGATCCTTCCTTCTTTCCTTCCTTCCTTCCTTCCTTCCTTCCTTCCTTCCTTCCTTCCTTCCTTCCTTCCTTCCTCCCCCCTCCCTCCCTCCCTCCCTCCCTCCCTCCCTCCCTCCCTCCCTCCCTCCCTCCCTCCCTTCCTTCCTTCCTTCCTTCCTTCCTTCCTTCCTTCCTTCCTTCCTTCCTTCCTTCCTTCCTCACATCAAAACTGAGCTTCCACCATGACCCAAGCACCGTTCTAGATACAGGAGTATCTAGAGCAAAACTGTCATCAGTGAGTTCATCAGTGAGCAAAACTGCCCTCAAGAGGCTCACATTTTACTGGTGGCAAAAAAAAACCCAGTAAACCAATGAACAAATACAAAAACAAGTTAACTTCAAATGGTGAAAATAATGACTATAATAATGACTAATAAAACAGGTTGAGTAACTAAAAAGGTTTTATAAAATAAGATAATGTAATGTGACAGCCCAAGTTTTACTTTAAGTACATTTTTAATGCATTTCTAATGTATTTGCTTTTCTACAATAAGATATGCTAAATGTCTGTCTTAAGTTTCTTACTTTGAAGCCTGACTTTCAATTGCAGGGTGACTTTGGCTGTTGTTCTTCTCTGCTAATGTCATGCTTTCTGTCTGGTAGGTGTTACTTGCCTTAAAAAAGGAGTAAGTTTAATACCTTATAGAAGAGAAGGTAGCATTCTTATATGGATTTATGCTGGAAATCTCCACTGCTACCTTATGGAGATGTGGTAGCCAAAGCACTTCCAAGTTTAAAACTTTAGTCTTCACTTTTAGCTGCAATGAACTCAGTAGTTATAATAGCTCCATATCATAAAGGATAAAAGTGTTTGAAGTGACTTTATAAAATATGTATCTATTATAAAATAAAATAAGTATAAATAATTTTCTTTGCCAAACTATATAAAAATTTAATGATACACAATAGTACAAAATTTTGTGAAAAAAAAAACATTGTAAAATTAAAACCCCTTATAAAAGTCTACTACATCACACATATTTTTTTCCCTCGTTGAAGCAAAATCTCCATTGTAGCACTAGTATTTGGGGGGAAAATTTGATATTGGATTTTACTGACTTCATATGATTAAAATTCATAGTATGTTTTAGAGAAGTCTGCTACATCAGGCCATGGCACTAGAGAGGTCCAAGGACTGGGACAATAAACAATTACTTTTTTGGGCATGAAGTTTATAGAATTCTCCTGAATTAGACAATAAAGATTTGGAAACTTTGAAAGATACAGAAACTAGTTTAGGCAAATTTTAGTAGAAGTTAGTGCTTCGGACCTCTAAAAATAAGATATTTTCTCACACCATGGCCTCAAATCATTGAAGCATGGTATCAAGAGGTGTTTTCCTGAGCTGTGGACCCAAGACTGACTCTACACATGGTGTAGGAAATTGAGCCCACTGATTTGTTTGCTTGTACGAGTTTTATTTTTGACATTCCCCCCTTTTCTCCTGGCTTCTTATGAGATAAGCTCTGTATCTGAAGCCTGCAATCCAAGGGTTCAAAAATTTAGTTCCCCTTTTGATACCTCAAGTGACCTCCCTGATGGTATGTTAAAAAAGGAAAAGATGTGATATTTTTCATTGTCAAACATTCATTTTTGACTTGTCACCTCAGTTCTCTGGGGCTTTAATTTTCTCACCTGTATAGTGAAGGGTTGGATAAATCCTATTTAGAGTATTCCAAAATACTGTTTATAAACTTTGTACTTCTCAACATATACACATTTTTAGAATAATGTAACTTGAATCATTATTGTCTATAAGCAACTTTTTTTTTCTTTTGCATAAAAGAAAACAAAAAAAATTGAGGAGATACTTCTCACTAGGATCTTGGCCCATTTTATATATAATCTTTAACTATTTACAGTGATCTTTTAATAAGTTTGAGATTAAATTTTAAAAAACAAAGTATATATAAATCAATACTACTGTTATGGAGATACCAGAAGATTTTTTTTTTTTACTGTGGTTTCCACAATGTAGACTTCCTGTTGGGCAGTGGAGACCTGGCCAGAGTCTGCATTTCAACCACTGTTGCATTTACTGAATTTCCTCATGTATAAGAAGCACCCTTGTTTGAGAAACTTGGGGTCTAAAACCTGAGTGGATCTTATACAGTGGTTATAGATTTTTTACTTACATTTCTTGTTTTTTTTGCACTTGTCTTTGTGCTCATTGTTTCTCACTTGTTACCGGTATATTACGGTAGGTTACATTTTGACATATTGTACTCAGAGATGGTTCTGAAAAGATTTTAATACAGTGCTGAATTCAAGTAAAAAGTGATCCAGTTTGCAAAAGTGAATGGAAATTATGCTGCTGGTTGCAAGTTTGGTCGGCCTCCAATTGAGAAATCAATCTGAGACTGGCTATGGGAAGGAGAAACTCTATTGAAAATGCCACACAGAAGATGGCCATGAGAGTCAAGTCAGCAAAATGGCCTGATTTAGAGAGGGAACTGAAGATATGGATTGAAGAGCAAAGGGCAATTGGAATTCCTGTGTCCACAAAGAGGGTTCAGCATGAGGCAAGAAGAACTGCTGATGAAAAAGAAGTTACTGATTTCAAAGGAGGATATAACTGGTGCTTCAGTTCATGAAACAGAATGGACTAAGCATGCATACATGCACCAGACTTACCCAAAAGATGTCTGAAAGCTATGAGCAGAAGGTCCTTGAATTTCATTGTTTTGTCACTCAATGTGGAAGACACATCAGTTTGAGTTTGAACAGATTGCAAATATGGATGAAGTCCCCCTTCAATTTGATGTCCCAAGTAACAGAACTATTGATAAGAAGGGTGTGAAAACTGTTAACTGTGAAGACAAGTGGACATGAAAAGAGCCATTATATGGTTGTTCTAGCTTGTTGTGCCAATGGGACCAAGCTGCTTCCTATGCTGATTTTCAAATGCAAAAGTAAGCCAAAAGAAAACATTCCTCGAGGAGTGATTGTTCATGTTCATGACAAGGGTTGGATGGATCAGGATGGGATGAAAATCTGGTTTAGAAAGTTTGGAGAAGGAGTTTGGGTGGGCTCTAATGCAAACCTGCCCTATTGATGCTTGATCAGTTCAGGACACACAGAACAAAAACACAAATAAGATTGCTGCAGAGTGAAAAAACAAAAAAACAAAAACTTGCCATCATACCTGGAGGCTTGACATCTCAGCTCCAAAAGCTGCCATGAGAGATGAATGGAATCAATGGATAAAATCTTCTGGGGACAATTTGACACCAGCAGAAAGAATGAAGAAACCAACTATAGGAGAAGTTTGTACCTGGGTGAAAAGATCCTGGGATAATGTCAAGATTGAGATTGTTGTCAAGTCATTTAATAAGTGTGGCATTTAAAATGTCATATTTGGAACTGAGGACGAGGCAGTCTATGAAGACAGTGATTTGTCATCAGACACAGATGAGGACAAGTTAATAGAGGGGAGTTTTTACAGTGATGAGGAGTTGTATGGATTTTATGATGAATAAAACTTGAGTTCAATATCTTTATGTAATACTTTTTTTTTTTTTAATTTGGGCCCCCAAATTAAGGTGAATCCTTTACATGGGGAGATACATTATCTAAATGAAGCCTCATAAATTGGTCTCATCAAAAGAATGTGAATGTTGTCACTTATGAGTTCAAATGATAAGAAACAGTGTCCTGGCCCTGACCAGTTGGCTCAGTGCTAGAGTGTTGGCCCAGTGTGTGAATGTCCTGTGTTTGATTCCTAGTCAGGGCACACAGGAGAAGCGTCCATCTGCTTCTTCCCCCTTCCCCTTCTGTTTTCTCTTTATCTCTCTGTTCCCCTCCTGCAGCCAAGGCTCCATTGGAGCAAAGTTAGCCCGGGAACTCAAGATGGCTCCATGGCCTCCACTTCAGGTGCTAGAATGGCTCCAGTTACAAGGGAGCAACACCCCAGATGGGCAGAGCATCGCCCCCTAGTGGGCATGCTGGATGGATCCCAGTTGGGCTCATGTGGGGGTCTGTCTCTCTGCCTACCTGCTTCTCACTTCAGAAAAAAAAAGAAAGAAACAGTATTCATCTCCAAGTGTTCTCAAAGTGATCCCAGAAACCCTAAATGATGACAGAGCCACTCGTAGTCTGGATTCCTTTATCACTGTGCATCACAGATCCTCTCTGCTGCTTGGATCAAAGCCAAACAGGAGTACATACTGGCATTGGAGTATGATGTGAGCAGGAGTTATATTTTCACTAGAATTTTAGGGGTTTGTTAGTGACAAGAGTGAATGTTAGTTTTGTACCTTTAACATGTGCTTTTATAGCAAAATACAAATCATGTAGCATAATTTTAAGTTGTACAGCAACAATAATAATAACACAATTATAGCAGGCTAGAAGGCAGGAAAGATTGTTAAGCTGTGGAAATATTTGGAGAAATTGTTGCCTATAATAACTTGGAAAGTAAACCATGCGCTTACTGACATAGTACCCACACAGAGACTATATTTTACATCTCTCCTGAACTTGGTAGAGTACTTGGCCTGTTCTTACAAGATGAAATATGAACAGAAATGCTGTGTTACTTCTGGTTACAGTGGTTAGAAAGCAACTTTGTTTACTTTTCTTTCTCTATTGTTCACTCTCTTGGCCATATTTCTACATTAAGGATGACCATGGAAGCCTTCAAGGCATCTGGAGGATGGCAGAGGCTTCACCAACCTGGGTCCCTGTATGCCTGAATGGATTACATTCATCCTATTCTCTACCTTACTATCATTGACCAGAGTTTTCTATACTACATTCTGCTCTGTGTAAGATATATACTACATGATATTAAGCCATAAAAACTGAGTATCTAGTCTCACCAAAATAAAATAACTATGTTCTTAATACATGTTTTCTGTGCATTAGCCTGCAGTAGATGTTTTTTCATCCTGGTGCTTGACACCTGTTAAGAAAAAGTTCTGGTATGCTATTTCAATATGCCTAATTCTGTGAAACAAGTTCAGGAATGATGTTCTATGCACATTGCTCAACTTCATGATAAAAATGTATTTTTTGAAAAAGAGAGAGAAGAATGTAAAATCAAGAAAATCCACTAATGAGGTGTTTTTCTGGCTGCCACACAGTTCTCTTGATTGAGACTCTTCATTATAAAAAAATCACCTTTTACCCTTTATTTATGGCCAGTAGTCACAGCCACCGTGGCCATTCACATGCAAATTCTCATAGAATTCAGGCAGATGGTAAAGAAACAGTGGAGCCAAAAAATGGTGGGCTATTCCTTTATTAAAGTGTTGCATCAGCCAACAAGCAAACACACAAGGAAAACACTTCCCTTTCACTCATTCAGAGCTCCCAATACCACTGACACATTCTCCAGTTCCACAATCAGCAGAAACTTCTCCAGTTCCTCCTAGAATCAAAGGTCTCACCAGTCTCAGTGGAGTTCGTAAAGCCCCTTAGATCTGGTTCCCCATCTGCACACCTTCTCTCACTCTGCAAACTGGCTTCTTCCTCAGGATTTTGCATTCTCTCTCTCATTCTGCAAACATGGCTTCTTTTTCCTTCTCTCTCTTTTCAAAACTTTTTGGTATGAAAACCTCTCCTCCAGCAAATATTAGCAAAACAGTGGCCTCTCCCAAGCAGGAAGGTAATTTGCAATTTCACAGACCACATATACCTGGTGCTGCCCAACCCCCAATACAAACTATAAGTGAGAAAACATAAAAATCATATTTTACAAGCTTATTTGACCAACATTCCATCTCTTTTGTTTACTTTACAATTCATACCACAGTCATTCCCGCGCAAAGAATGAGGTACATCACACAAATTACCACAATAATACAGGTCATACAATTTCAACAATTACAAAGGTACCCTTCACAATGTCTCTCTGAGCACTTTGCCCAAAGCGCAAAATGTCCTTGGAACATCTCTTCATCTGGATGAAAAGCTGTCCAGTGCAGGAGGGCCATCAGAGTCCTGGCCCCACCAGGGTCTCTCATCTTATTCCAAAGCTGCATGTTCATCCAACAAGGGAGGTGGTGCCATCTCTGGTCCGCTCCAAAAGTCATCCATGCACGTGGGTCCTCAGGCCTCCTTCCTCATCACTGCCATCACAGCAGCTCTGAGGATGCTGCCCCAAGGAGGCGCACATGGCAATGGCGGCCAACATTTCCACCTTTGCTTCAGAGCCATCCGCCCCTGTGTTCTGCAATTGCAGAGGACCTACCAGAGGCTTAGTAGGTATTTTTTGCATCTGGGCTTTTATCTTCTGGAGTTTGCAGATGGCAGCTTCAAAAACACCTGCTTTCGCTGATTCAGAGCCACTCCACCAGCAGGGCTCCATCTTAGGCTCCTGTGGCTACTGGCTCTCGTGAAGCTGAATCCACAGTTGTTTCTCCAAAAACTGCTTCTGCCAATGTTAAACTTCCAGGGCAAACTGCAACTCATAAACCCATGCGGCCTTCTTCTCCAGTGTTTGCTCCAGTTCTAAATCTGTATCTGTTTCTCCTGTAGCCAATCCAACTCCTTCTGCTGCTTGGTTTGCAGGCCTTGAGTAGCCTCTACCATAGCTCTCTTGGTTTCCTTTTGCAGGGATGTAAAAAACAGCCAGCCCATGGTCCCCAAAAGGACATCCATGGGGAACCAAAAGAGCAACCAGTCCTCTACCTCATCCCTCAAGGGTGGTGGAGGCTCCATACTGATCTAATACAAATCCTGCCACAGACTATGCCAGATGTAAGGCCAGTAGTCACAGCCATCATGGTAATTCACATGAAGGTTACCATTGAATTTGGACAGACAGTAATAAAATAGTGGAGCCAGAAAATGGTGGGTCATTCCTTTATTAAAGTCTTGCACCGGCCAATGAGCAAACACACAGGGAAAACAATTCTCTGGTTTTACAGCCAGGAGAATCTTCTCCAGTTTCTCCTAGAATCAAAGTCTCCACCCATTTCAGTGGAGGTTGCACAGCCCATCACCTCTGGTTCCCCATTTGCACACCTTGTCTTTCCTTGACAACATGGCTTCTTTTTCTGCAAAACTGACTTCTTTTTAGCACTCAGCATTCTCTCTCTCTCTCACTCTGCAAACACGGCTTCTTTCTCTTTCTCCTTCTGCTCTCTGTTTTCAAAAATTTCTGTCATGAAAACCTCTCTTCCAGCAAACACTAGCAAAATAATAGCCCCTCCCAAGCAGGAAGGTAATTTGCAATGTCACAGACCACATACCTCGTGCTGCCCAGTCCCCAATGCAAACTATAAGCGAGCAAACACAAAAATCACATTTTACAAACTTATTTGACTAACACTTTGCCTCCTGGTGTGTGTGTGTGTGTGTGTGTGTGTGTGTGTGTGTGTGTGTGTGTATGCATGTATGTAGTAGAGGTGGGCATGTGGAGAGTGAAGATGTCCTCTTTAAAGATTTGTCCTGAATAGATGCTTTCTCATATGTCCCTTGACTAGAGTGCTTCAGCCAAGCCAGCAACCCCCTAGCTCAAGCCACTGACCTTCAGCTCAAGTCTGTGATCTTTGGGCTAAAGTCAGTGACCATAGGATCATGTCAACGATCCCATGCTTAAGCTGGTGTGATCCTGCACCCAAGTTGGTGACCTTGAGGTTTTAAACCCGGGACCTCAGCATCCCAGGTCAATACTCTAACCACTGCATCACCACTGGTCAGGCTTAAACAGAATTTTGAATAGTATTTAAAATTATGTTTACTCTGAAGGGGTAAAGATGTAGCCTTGCTAGTGATATTTAAAGCATGTGCACAATGCTCCACAGGAAATGAAAATGAAAAGCTAGCCTGAGAAGCTCCCAGCAGACCTTTGTGAACACCAGAACAAAGCTTCTTTTGGATCATGTACATGTATTAGGTTTGAGTTATTTGGTTTATCATGCCTTTTATCACATCATTCATATTCCTTCAGCCATGAAAATATAGGTAAAAATTTCTGGCAATTAAGTGCTTATTTTGTAATTAATAGCTTATATTTATAGAGATCTTACTATCTCTGAGTAATACATTACCATTTTATGTAATCCTCACATCTGTGTCATGCTTTTTATGAGAAAATTGGAACCAAAGTGTTAATAAACGTTTTTCAAGGACACACATGGAGTATAAATGGTAAAATTAGTATTTGAACTCTGGTTCTTCTACTCCAGACTTCATCTTTCAGTCACAAAGTTTCCATATTTGATGAGTATCAGAATCACCTGGAGGGCTTGGTAAAACACAGATTATTGGGCTCTACCTCCTAAGTTTCTAATTTTTTAAGTCTGGGCAGGGTTCTAAGTATTTGCATTTTTAACATGTTTCCAGGTGGTGCTGAGGCTGCTGGTCAGAAACACACTAAGAGAACCACTGAAATAGGCTAGACAGATTCCCTTCCATAATAGTCCCTTTGCTGGACCCAGAATGATCTGGAAATCAATAAAATAAAAGAAGACATTAGTATGTAAGACTCAATAAAGAAAGAGGCCTATGAAAGCATTCTTCACAATGGCGAGATCTGGAAACAGCCCAAGTGTCCATCAATGGACGAGTGGATTAAAAAGCAGTGGTACATGTACACAATGGAATACTACACAGCTGTGAGGAAGAGGGAAATCTTACCTTTTGCAACAACATGGATGGACCTAGAAACTATCATGCTAAATGAAGTAAGCCAGGCAAAGAAAAAAAAGTATCATATGACCTCACTCATTTGAGGAATCCAAGGAAAAACGTGAACTGAAGAATGAAATTAAACCTGAAGGGAAGGGGGAATGGTGCTGCTGGGAGGGGGGCAAGGAATATGTTGAGAGGAATACAGGGGAGGGGGGATGCAATTGGGGCGATACTAGGATCGATGTAAACACAATAAATTAAATAAAAAAGAAGAAAGAGGCCTATGAGAAAATATTATCCTTCCCAGGATGGATAGCTTGTTTGGTTAGAGCAGTGGTAGTCAACCTGGTCCCTACTGCCCACTAGTGGGCATTCCAGCTTTCATGGTGGGCGGTAGCGGAGCAAGCAAAGTATAAATAAAAAGATAGATTTAACTAGAGTATGTTGTTTTATAAAAATTTATTCTGCCAAACTTAGCAAAAATCCAACATAAAGTACTTGGTAAGTAATTATTATTATATACTTTAACTTGCTGTAACTCTGCTTTATAAATTTTATAAAGTAAAGTTACTTCCCTACTTTATAAATCACCATTACTGTGGAACTGGTGGGCAGTTAGAAAATTTTACTACTAACAGAGACACAGAAGTGGGCAGTAGGTATAAAAAGATTGACTACTCCTGGGTTAGAGCATTGTCCTGAAGCTCAGAGGTTGCTGGTTTGATCCCCAGTCAGGACACATACAGGAACAGATTGATATTCTTGTTTCTCTCTCTCTCTTTTTCTCCTTTCCTTTCTTACTAAAAATCAGTAAATAAATAAAAGGAATTAAAAAAGAGTCACTAAAGATTCAAATGAAAGGAGGTGAATAAATTTTAAAGATGAACACTTCCCATTACATGAAGAATAAAAACAAGACTGTAGCCAATATTCAACACCATTCAATTTAATCCTTCCCTACTCTTCTGGACTTCAAGTACATATATGCTAGACCATGTTGCATTACTCCACAGAACACTATAGCTTTGTTTATGCTTTTTTCTATGCACTACTTTGCATAGTTTTCATTATATCTTCAAGTTCAGTAATCTTTTCTTTTATAGGATCTAATTTCATTGAATTCTATCCAGTAACACTTTCATTTAGATACTATATTTTTTATCTCTAGAAATTTTATTTTAAAAAGGTTTTTCCACTTTTCTCTAAATTGTAATTGAATTTTCCTTTAAATCCTTAATATTTACAATAGCTATTTCAAATCTTTGTCAGCTAGATCTATTGTCATTATTATTGTAGGGTTTATTTTTATTAATTGATTTTCCTTTTATTTATAGATTATATTTTCTGCTCCTTCACACATAGCAGTCTCATCAGATGTTGAGCATTGTTAACACTGTTACTATGTTGCTATAATTCAGATTTTTTTCCATGCCCATACAGAAACTTGAGTGTCATTTTAGCAATGATAAAATTACCTGCAGATCAGCTTGAACTTTTAAAGGACAAAGACAGAAAATTCAGCTATATACTGGGTTAAGTCTTAAAAGTAGTTCTGGAAACTGCTGACCAATTGCTTTTCCTGCTGATTGGGGAAGTCAATAAACTAGTTACATATTTAATTTTATATCCACATTTTCTCATTTTGTCTTGACCCTGCTGTCACTCTTGGAAAGAAAGCAGCAAAAAACTAGAACTCAAAAGTGAAAACAGATACCTATTCCCCCAGTGCCTTCTGCAGTGATTCACTGCAATCCAGGCACCTTTCTTCTTAAGTTGATTTCTCTACCCTTAACCTCACCCTGAAGTGTTGTGTATGCCCATAGTAGAGAAAAGAACAAGAAGACAACTTTTAATATCTTCGTAAATATTGATTTTGGCTTGGAACTAATAATCTAAGAACAGATAGAATTTAATTAAGTGAATTCTAGTCTGGTGCATTCTCAAAAGTTGGAAAGAGAGGAAATTTTATTTGATCAAATTATCTAGAGATTATTAAAGAAAGATAATTTGGAAACTGGAGTGTTGGAGCTTTTTTAAACATACCAACCACAGCATACATTCTCCTTTTAGAGATTTGTAGACGTATGTAATTAGCTTGGGCTAGTATATTTAATTTTTTACATGAGTATTATGCCAGCAGGTTAGAATTAAAATATTTATATATCAAAATTAAAATATTAGAATAGTCTATTTCTATCTGTGGGTATGTTCAAAGGAAATATTAATGTTAATTAGTTAAAGCATTTAAGTAAATTAGTTACTAATTTATTCATTTAGTTACATGATGATGAAAATATAATAAATTAATCCACTATATAAATTAATATATAAGATTTTTTGGATCTAGCTTAAATTTCCCCAGAGCATTTTATAGTCTTTTCTCTGTGTCTATGATTCTGCTTCAGTGGCAGAGCAGAGTTGAGAGGAATGGAGTTGTGAGAAGAAAGTGTAAACTAGGAGGCCTAGGGAGAGACACTTTGGGAGATGGCCACCCTGGAGTTGAGTTATTTCCCAACATGAAAGTGGCTATTTTCCCTGGGAAAAGCAGAATCAATGAAGGGAAGCAATTACCATGCTCAATGGAGGCTCTCCCGCTCCAGTCAGAGCAAAGAGTCACTCAGAAGCAGGGGCACATCAGGGACACAGGTTTTGAGTGCTGAAGTCTGGGTGACTCTGCTCCCCCACACACTGCTGAGTACACACCAGAGTGTGGACAGGCCCAGTGGTGGTGGCCAAGTGCCACCGTGGTGGCGGTGGTGGTGGCACATGTGAGCCCATGGTTGTGACAGTAGTGTCCCCATGTCTGTGGCAGCAACATCTGTGCACACCTGAGTGCCTGCAGCATCAGCTGCAGCAGGGGGCTGGTGAGCAGACCAAACCTCTGCATCTCAGAAGCCGCAACCACTGGACTTCTGTGGCCACACCCTTCTGAAGGCTGAAGAAAAAAGTTTGGATAGAATGACATATGAGGCAAAGGGGCAAGCCATATCCACTACCCTTCCTAATCCCTGAATTACTGTGCTGAGCCCAATAAGCAGCCATCAGTAAAAGGTGGCAGAAAGTAGGGCTAAGGGGAACTTGAACTTTTAAGCAGCCTTTACCCAGGCCAAGAGTAGATAAAAGCCAGCTTAGGAGTGCAGCTGATATTTACAATGGCACCTGGCACAGCAGAAGCAGCCACAAATTCTGGATCACTTATAGCTCCAAGAAGGTTTCTAAGGGCCAGTCATAAGCAGTGACCCCCAATGATCTTCACCATGTTCCTATCAGGAAGGTAGAGGGCTGACATATCCAGTGGACAGATGCAGAGAGCCACAGTTCAGTACCTAACAACCTTTGTTAGAGTGATATATTAAGGAGGGACTCCTCACACCTGACCCAACTAAGGCACAGAAAACTCCCACACAAACAGCAAAAAAAAAAACAGTGATAGCAGACAAGTAGCTCACATTGGATTACAAACAACACCTGATGCCAACCTAAGATAATCTAGAAACAACAATACTAGAAGCTGGAGGCAAACAACACCAACCCTAGACTCAGCTAGCTACACAAACAGCACACCCAAAGGAGAAGTCTATACACAGACAAAATGGGAAGACAGAGAAATGCAATCCAAATGAATCAACAAGTGAAATCCCCAGAAAAAGAACTGAATGAGATAGAAGTAACCAAACTACCAGATGCAGAGTCTTAAACAATGATTTTCAGGATGCTCAAGGATTTTAGAGCAATAATAGATGGATATAATGAGCACCTAAATAAGGAAATAGCAAGCATCAAAAAGGACACTGATCATAAAAAAGAATCAGTCAGAAATGACAAATACAATATCAGAAATGAAGACTGCACTAGAGGGAATAAACAGCAGGCTGGATGAAGCAGAGGACCAAAATAGCTATTTAGAGGACAAGATAAATGAAAGCACAGATGCAGAGCACCAAAAATAAAGGTGATTCAAAAAGTGAAAGAAATTCTAAGAGAGCTCTGTAACAACATGAAAAGAAACAACACCTGCATCATGGGGGTTCCTGACGCAGAGGAAAATGAACAAGAAATAGAGAACCAAATTGAATATATCATAGCTGAAAATTTCCCTAAACTGAGGAAGGAAAAAGTCATACAAGTTCAAGAAGCACAGAAAATTCCATTAAAGAGAAACCCAAGGAGGCCTACAGCAAGAAACATCATAATTAAAGTGTCAAACTTAAGAGACAAAGAAAGAATACTAAAAGCTGCAAGAGAAAAGCATTTAATTACCTACAGAGGAACCCCCATAAAGATGACATCTGACTTCTCAACTGAAACACTTGAGGCCAAAAGGGATTGGCAAGAAATACTCAAAGTAATGCAAAACAAGAATATACAACCAAGACTTCTTTATCCAGCAAGGCTATTGTTTAAAATAGAAGAAGAAATAAAAAGCTTCTCAGAAAAAAAAAATTAGGAATTTATTAAAACCAAACCAATACTGTAAGAAATGTTAAAGGACATGTTGTAAACAGAACAAAGGGGAAAAATCCAGAAAAAGAGGAAAGTAGATTTAATGAATAAAATGGCAATAAATAAATACATATCAATAATAACCTTAAATGTAAATGGATTAAATGCTCCAATCAAAAGACATAGGGTAACTGTATGAGTAAAAAAACAGGACCCGTACATATGCTATCTACAAGAGACCCACCTCAAAACAAAAGATACACATAGACTGAAAGTGAAGCGAAGGATAAAAATATTTTATGCAAATGGAAATGAAAAAAAAAAGCTGGGGTAGCAATACTTATATCAGAAAAAAATAGACTTTAAAACAAAGGCTATAGTAAGGGATAAAGAAGGTTACTATATAATGATAAAGGGAGCAATCCAACAAGAAAATATAACCACTGTAAATATCTATGCACCTAATATTAGAGCACCTAAATATATAAAGCAGATTTTTATGGACATAAAGGGTGAGATCAACAGCAATACTATAATAGTAAGAAACTTTAATTCCCCATTAGCATCATGGGATAGATCCTCCAGACAGAAAATTAACAAAGAAACAGTTGCCTTTAATGACACTAGATCAATTGGATTTAATATCGTCAGAACCTTTCATTCCAAAGCAGCAGAATATACATTTTTTTCAAGTGCTCATGGTTCATTCTCTAGGATAGATCACATGCTAGGACATAAAACAAGTCTCAACAAATTTAAGAAAATTAAAATCATATCAAGCATCTTCTTTGATCTCAATGGCATCAAATTAGAAATCATCTACAATATGAAAACTGAAAAACATTCAAACACTTGGAGGCTAATTAGAATGTTAATAAATGATGAATGGGTTAACAAGGAGATCAAGGAGGAAATAAAAAATTTTCTTGAAACAAATGAAAATGAACACATACCAACTTAAAATCTATGGGACACAGCAAAAGCAGTCCTGAGAGGGAAGTTCATAGCACTACAGGCATACCTTAAGAAGCAAGAAAAATCTTAAATAAACAACTGAACCCTGTAATTAAAAGAACTAAAGAGGCCCTGGCCGGTTGTCTCAGTGGTAGAGCGTCGGCCTGGCGTGCAAGGGGTCCCGGGTTTGATTCCCGGCCAGGGCACATAGAAGAAGCGCCCATCTGCTTCTCCACCCCTCCCCCTCTCCTTCCTCTCTGTTTCTCCCCCCCCCCCTGCAGCGAGGCTCCATTGGAGCAAAGATGGCCTGGGCACTGGGGATGGCTCCTTGGCCTCTGCCCCAGGTATTGAGTGGCTCTGGTCATGACAGAGTGACCCCCGGATGGGCAGAGCATCGCCCCCTGGTGGGCAGAGCGTCACCCCCTGGTGGGAGTGCTGGGTGGATCCCGGTCGGGCGCATGCGGGAGTCTGTCTGACTGTCTCTCCCCATTTCCAGCTTCGGAAAAATACAAAAAAAAAAAAAAAAAAAAGAACTAAAGAAAGAACAACAAATAAAGCCCAAAGGGAGTAGAAGGAAGGAAATAATAAAGATCAGAGTGGAAGTAAGTGACATAGAAGCTAAAAAACAATACAGAAGATCAACAAAAACAAGAGCTGATTCTTTGAAAAGGTAAATAAAAGTGAAGAACCTTTAACCAGACTCACCAAGAGAAAAAGAGAGAGAACTCAAATAAGTATAATAAAAATGAAAGTGGAGAAGTAACAACTGACATAGCAGAAATATAAAAAATTGTAAAAAATACCATGAAGATCTTTATGCCAAAAAACTGGACAACCAAGTGGAAATGCATAAATTAATTAAAATATATAATCTTCTGAAAATCAATCTGGAAAAGTCAGAAAACCTAAACAGATTAATCACAACAAAGCAATTGCAACAGTTATAAAAAGACACCCAATAAACAAAAGTCCTGGGCCAGATGGCTTCATAGAAGAATTTTACCAAATATTCAAAGAAGAACTAACACCTATCCTTCTCAAGCTATTTCAAAAAATTCAAGAGGAGGGAAGATTTCCAAACTCTTTTTATGAGACAAGAGTAACCCTCATTCCAAAACCAGGTAAAGACACTACAAAGAAAGAAAACTATAGGCCAATATCTCTGATGAACCTAGATGCTAAAATTCTCAACAAAATATTAGAAAACTGAATACAGAAATATATAAAAAAAATCATACATCACAATCAAGTGGGATTTATCACACTTCCTGATATCAAAGTATACCACAAGGCTATATTGTACTCAAAATAGCTTGGTACTGGCAAAAAAACAGACATATAGATCAATGGAACAGAACAGAGAACCCAGAAATAAACCCACAGCATTATGGCCAATTGATATTTGACAAAGGAGGAAAGAACATACAATGGAGTAAAGACAGTCTCTTTAACAAATGGTGTTGGGAAAATTGGTCAGGTACTTGCAAAAAAATGAAACTATACCGTACACAAAAATAAACTCAAAATGGATAAAAGACTTAAATGCAAGTCGTGAAACCATAAACATCTTTGATGGAAACATAGGAAATAAACTTTCCGACATCTCTCATAGCAATATCTTTGCTGATTTATCTCCACTGGCAAGTGAAATAAAGGACAAGATGAACAAATGGGACTATATCAAACTAAAAAGCTTTTGCATAGCAAAAGACACTATGAATAAAATAAAAAGACAACCCACACAATGGGGAACATATTCACCAATACAGCTGATAAAGGGTTAAAAACAAATATTTTTAAAGAAGTTCTAAAACTCAACACCAGGAAAGTAAACAATCCAATTAAAAAATGAGAAAAAGAACTGAACAGACACTTCTCCAAAGAGGACATACAGATGGCCAATAGGCATATGAAAAATTACTCAACATCACTAATCATTAGAGAAATGCAAATTAAAACTACAATGAGATACCACCTCACACCTGTCAGAATGGTGTCATTAACAAAACAACACACAATAAGTGCTGGCGAGGGTGTGGAGAAAAGGAAATCCTCCTGCACTGCTGGTGGGAATGCAGACTGGTGCACCTACTATGGAGACATGTATGGTGTTTCCTCAAAAAATTAAAAATGGAACTACTTTTTGACCCAGCTATCCCACTTTTAGGAATATATCTTAAGAACACCAGATAACTGATTCAAAAGAAGAAATGCACCCCCATGTTTATGGCAGCATTGTTTACAATAGCCAAGATATGGAAATAGTCCAAGTGTCTGTCAGTGGATGAGTGGATTAAAAAGCAGTGGTACATATACACAATGGAATACTATGCGGCCTTGAAAAAGAAGGAAATCTTACTTTTTGCGACAACATAGATGGACCTGGAGACTATTATGTTAAGTGAAATAAGCCAGGCAGAGAAAGACAAATATCATATGATCTCACTTATATGTGAAATCTAATGAAGAAAGTGAACTGAGAAACTAAATAGAGGCAGAGGAGAGATCACAGGGACCAGAGGGGCAGCAGTACGAGGGAGGGAGGATGGGATCAGAGAAGGTAAAGGGATTCGTGAAATTATATAGACACAATACAGAGATATAGATAGCAAGATGGCAAATCCTAGAGGGAATGGGGGAGGGTGTTGAGGGGAGAGGGGCAAGGGGTGTGTGGGGGGACATGAAGGTGGGGTGTGAAGAAGTTGTATTCAGTGGGACAGTTGATTCCATATAAACACAATAAATAAAAATTAATTAGAAAAATAAATGAATAAATAAATAAGCTGTAAGAAATAATGTATGAGAAAATGAAGGAAGTTTCAATGTTATTTTGGCTTATTAATGATATTAAGAAATTATCATTAAACATTTTTAGATGTGGTAAGAAAAAGAAATAAATTAATAAATAAACAAATAATAAAAATTAAATAGTACTTCTAGGGCCTGAGACGCTATTAATTCAAACATTTTTATAATAATATTATGAAGTTAATTGCCCATTTACCTTCAGTCTCTCATAAGTGTACAGTGGAGTTTCCATAGACTGTGTTATTGCAACAAATTAAATTCAAAGACAGATATGAGTCTATTGCTGTTTTCTATTAAATATGATATAAAAAGATATGAAAATATAAAGAACTGCTATTTTTCACTGTGACTTTTTAAAATTTAGAAAATAGCTTTGTAAAATAAAAATATATTAACATGAAATAAGTTTATTATTGACATGTTAAAGTGAATTAATATAAATATGTATTAATTACTGTTTTACTTTCTAATGTGATAAATGTCTAGCTTTTCTGTGTGCCCAGTGATTTGCAAGTGTGAAAATATATTTTTAGACCAAAAAGTTTGTGAACCTCTATGTCTATACATATGTGCATATATATATGTGCATATATATATATATATATATATATACCATTTTGACATGAGACAGTCAAATATTATACACACATAAAATCTAGATGAGTAACGGGAGGGAGGATAGAAGCATAAATCTGGGAAACCAAAACTGCATTACTCTGTGAAACAGGCACATCACAGTCAGAGATACTTGCACAATGCAAACAACTATTTTAAATACTACAGTGGCCTCTACGCCTTCCCCCCAAAACTTTTTATTCACACCAGAAAAGAAAAGAGAATAGCTATAAAATCCTTTGCATGACTACAGGACAGGTGGACTACAAAGTATGACTATAAAGTAGAATATAGACACAAGAAGGACCACAGAGAATCAATGATAATTTTAAAAAATTAGTATATATTTACACATATATATGTGTGTGTGTGTGTGTGTGTGTGTGTGTGCGTATTTTCCCTTGAGAAAATCATACAACTAATTTTTTAGAGAACATGCATTAGGAGAAATGTGAGACTCATTTTTATTTTCTCAGTGTTTGCAGAGATTTTTACAGGGTAAATGATAAAGTTAAGTAGTATTTTGTCAAGCTTCTCTGAGTACAGAAACCCTCATGCTGAAACAGGAAAGATGATTTATTTGATGACACAGAGATATTTTTATTATGGAGAGAGACTGCGATCAAGTTTTAGGAAGGACTGTAACCTGAAAGTAACTAACGTTAAGTCTTCAAGATGTTATTAAATTGCAATCCTTCTTTTTTGAATGCTATGGTTTTTCATCTTTGCTTCTCTCTAGGATCCTAATAAATTTATTTATCTCTGTAGATTGGTATCTTTGCTGCTTCATGGATATGGTTAAATATAACCTATGTAAGTTTCCATGTTTATAAGCCAAGACACCATCAGAGGCTAGTTAGCATCATCAAATTCCCATTTCAAATGCTTAAATAATCTCATTGACTCAATTTGGGTTATGCCTAGCCCTAATCAACCTCTATTTCCTAGGAGAGGTATTTAGAAGCTAATACTCACTAAGGAATAAATTAGTTCTCTGATAAGTGCCTTGTGAATTGGACAAACACTGCCTTTCACTAGAAATTAGATAGGTAAATATAGCCAATAGATTTTTTTATCTATCAATAACTTAGTTACCTTAACCACCGCTCAGCCCATCTTGATTTCAGCACTTAATTACTGCAGCTTTGGTGACTGATTTAAACATTCTCATTACATATTCTTGTAGGTTAACTGTGTTGGTAAAAATCTCCTGGACTACTCTTTATGAAGCCTGAGGCTCCCTAAGCAATGTCATCTTGTAATGACATTTCTTTCTTTGGGAATCTGAGGCTCACCTAAATTAATCAAAACATAAATAAACGGGGGGCTGATGCAACTTGAGAACTTAACTGTGGATATGAGTAGATCTGCAATGAAAACATATAGTTGACTTTTAACATTGGGATCAATTCTTAAAGTATTCTGTCCAGAATGTTCTTTGTCAGAATGTCTCATCACAGTTGGTGATGTTGGAAATATAATAGATTGCAATCATAAACTGAAAGACCTAATGCTATCCTTTCCTACAGCCTGAGTTAATGGGCCATGCACCAATGTCTAACATGTGATAATGAGGCTTTCCTGGAACTGCCAAAAAATGTCCCGAGGTAATGTGGTCCACTCCCCTTCAGTCCTGCCTACAGTGCTGAGAAATGGAACCCCTAACTCTTCTTTGGTTATGCACTGAATTTTGTTCCCATAGTTAATGGGAGGAATTTGAAGTGGTATTCAAGCTTGCCTATATCTTACCAGTACTGTTTTACTTGTGTCTTTATGTAAGTACTCACTTACTCAAAGGGGATAAATAATTTCAATAGCTTCACACTCGACTCTGGAAAGTCAGATCTTAATTGGGCTAATTTAGTAGTAACTAGGGCCATGTGACATATGCTGCAGTGATAAAGCTTTTTATAAACGTTCATTTAAAATCTCCATTTTCAATGCTTATCATGACTGTGTCCAGACATAATATTTTCCTAGTATTTAACAGATTCTAGAGACCCGATTTAATGGTATCAATCTTTATACCATCATATGACATAGTTAACAATTGATGTACTCAAAAAGATGCTTTCCCAAAGGTTGAAGTCAGGTGATGATATCAGAAAACAAGACCAGAACCCAGCTCCCAAATCTCCTGACTGCCTACTGCTGCCCCTGATGCAGTGTCACCTTTAGACTCAGGCGAGTGAGTCTGGGTCTCATCTTTTCAATTTTCTCTGACAATGTCCTCTGTTCAAGGATCTAAAAATCTGCAAAACCAAAGCACCTCTCTCTTCTTGACCATGTTTTGGATATCCAAAGTCCTAGAATTCACTTCCCAAACAGCCCCAAGCCTACTTCTAAGGTTTGTAGAGAATTCCTAAAGTCTCTTCTCCCTAAGAAATATTGTACAACCAGAGGGCTCACCCCAAGATCCAAGAAAAGGCTAAAGAACTGATGTTTGCCGAGGCATAAATGGAGGTACAGGTTGGAATGGGTATGCAACGTAGCCCCTCTCAAAGTGAGATAAAGGCATAGATGTGAGAAAAACAAGTGGTTACTTCCTTCAAGGAACAAAGGTCTGGTTTCCCCTAAACTGCTAATTTGTTACAAAAACCCAACATATTTGAGAATTTTACATTCAAACCTAGTTTTGGTTATTTTAAAGGTTTATTTATAGAAGTAGGATATAGACATACTTTCTTTAAGTTTTTGGCTTGTTGTATAATACTTAGACATATGGTATGTGGGCCATCATTTCTACTCTTTTTCAGGTATCCACCAATGTTCGAGGTTAGCATAACCAGATTGTTAGAAGTTTCCAGAAACAATGCAAATACTTTACTATTATATGATTTTTTGCCCTAACTCTAAAGTACTTGTTTTATAGGCTGAACCAGACAGAAAGAGACAGAAACAAAATTCTCTGGCTTATGATAAAACAGCTTAAACTGGAGTCAAGCCAGGCAGGGCAGCTCGTTTACGTCTCTCCCAAACACAGCTACATTTCATCCCTTTATATTCAGTCTTCAAAAGCAAGAGAAGGTGAATCTAAGGAAATGCCTGACAAAGGAGAGTGGAGGAGACAGGGTTCACTTTAAGACTCAGAAAATAGCAGACTAAAACCACCTATTCTGGGATTCTTGTATCTGAGCACTCTCCCGAGTCCTGATAGACATTTTCTCTACACTTGACTATGATTTCTTAGTGAAGAGGAACAGAAAATGAGCAGTGAGGTATTATTTGTATTTCTTGGGCATATATTAGGTTACAAAACCTAATATATAGATTGGGTACTTTCTTCCATGACTCATTTTGCTATTATGATCCAGCCCAGAATAAAAATCACTTTCAAGGGTTCTTATATGGATACCTAGACTTCGCAGACCATATATACAACTGAAGCTCATTATTGTGTGTAGAGCAGCCTGAGAAATGCTCTTAAGCAGTGCCTTTAAGTGAATAATGCTTAAATGAGATTGGTGTCTGCCCAGGTGTGCCCTAACATACACAAACAAAGCTTTGATGATGCTCCAGGGAGAGCCAAGATTGCTATCACACAGAGTCTAAGTAGCAGCATTAGTGCTAAAAATTCAAATTTCTTATTATCCCTCATCTGGTAAATTAATCCTGCAATGTTTTTTTATTTTTTTATTAAGCCTGTAGGTATCTCAACAGTCATGCAGTTTTGTGACACCTAATATTAAAGCACAGTTTAGATGTCAGCAAAGTCAATATTATTCACTGCTGATCTTCTGATGAACTGTCTCATTTTCTGGCAGGTCAAAATGTTGAAGCATTAACCATATGGTTTATTAAAGGCTTGACATTATATCCAGCTATCACAAATGTTAGTGCTCATACAGCCTAACCTTTGCAGGGCTCACCCTGTGTATAAACGGGTTACATGGCTGCCTATGAGGCATAATTTTAAAGGCTGCAAACCCTTCCTATTACCAATATTTTAAGCATCTACTCTGCACTTATCACTGCCTAACACCTGTGCTAAATGCTAGAGCTGGAGCCTTCCAAGTCATTAGTGCTGTGAGAGTAACAGGCATGGTTGATGTGCCGAAATGCTGAGAATCCTTGCAGTAAGTGCTCCTTGTCATTAAATAACTAGGTCTCTATGTTGCCTGTGTTAAAAATGCAAACACGGAGGAGAAAACTCACTGGTTTATTAGCATCTGTATTGGTTAGGTAAAGGTTAAACTGTTATAAAAAGAAAAGTAGGTCTCAAATACAGAGGCTTTAAAAGATCTCTCAGTTCCTAGCCAATGACTTCATGGGCATGATCAAAGCTGAATTGCAGACATGTCTATTTTCTGGCTCAAGGCAAGGGAAAACAACAGGTATTAAGGCAAGCAATTTTATTTTAATCCAATGAGGTAAACATAGCACTTATCACTTCCACTCATATACTCTTTCTTTAATGATTTTAATTTGTGTTTACATAGATTCAAGTGCCCCACCAAATATATCTCCCTCACCCCCTTATTCTCCCTGGGCCCCCCATGCCCCCTCCCCCCAATGCCTTCCCCCCTTCCCTCCAGGATTTGCTGTCCTGTTCTCTATAATGCTGTGTTATATATATATAATTTCATTAATCTCTTTCCTTCTCTGATCCCATCTTCTCTTCTACTTTCCCTCTGACCACATTCTCTCCTGTCCCTTTGATCCTGCCTCTGTCTCTGTTTCGTTGCTCAGTTCACATTGTTCATTGGATTCCTCAAATGAGTGAGGACATATGGTATTTTTCTTTCTCTGCCTGGGGCTTATATGACTTAACATAATAGTTTCCAGGTCCATTCATGTTGTCGTGAAAGGTAAGATTTTCTTCATTTTCACAGCCACATAGTATTCCATTGTGTATATGTACTTTTTAATCCACTCGTCCACTGATGGACACTTGGGCTGTTTCCAGATCTTGGTTATTGTAAACAATGCTGCAATAAACATGAGGGTACTTTTCTGCTTTTGAATTAGTGATTTGGTATTCATAGAATATATTCCTAAAAGTGGGATAGCTGGGTCAAAGGGCAGTTTCATTTTTAATTTTTTGAGGAAACCCATACAGTTCTTCATAGTGGCTGCACCAGTCTGCATTCCCACCAGCAGTGCAGAAGGATTCCCTTTTCTCCACATCCTCGTCAGCACTTATTGTGTGTTGTTTTGTTAATGACACCATTCTGACAGGTGTGAGGTGATATCTCATTGTGGTTTTAATTTGCATTTCTCTAATGATTAGTGATGTTGAATATTTTTTTCATATGCCTATTGGCCATCTGTATGTCCTTTTTGGAGAAGTGTCTATTCATTTCTTATGCCCATTTTTTAATTGGACTGTTTACCCTCCTGGTGTTGAGTTTTACAAGTTCTTTATAAATTTTGGTTATTAACCCCTTATCAGATGTATTGGAGAATATATTCTCCCATTGTGTGGGTTGTCTTTTTATTTTGTTAATAGTGTCTTTTGCTATGCAAAAGCTTTTTAGTTTGATATAGTCCCATTTGTTCATCTTGTCCTTTATTTCACTAGCCCGTGGAGATAAATCAGCAAAAATATTGCAACGAGAGATATCGGAAAGCTTACTGCCTATGCTTTCTTCCAAGATGTTTATGGTTTCACAACTTGCGTTTAAGTCTTTTATCCATTTTGAGTTTACTTTTGTGAATAGTGTTAGTTGATGATTCAATTTTATTTTTTTGCAAGTACTTGACCAATTTTCCCAACACCATTTGTTAAAGAAACTGTCTTTACTCCATTGTATGCTCTTACCTCTTTTCTCAAATATCAATTGTCCATAAAGCTGTGGGTTTATTTCTGGGTTCTCTGTTCTGTTCCATTGATCTATATGCCTGTTCTTATGCCAGTACCAAGCTGTTTTGAGTACAATGGCCTTGTTGTATAACTTGATATCAAGAAGTGTGGTACCCCCCACTTTATTCTTCTTTTTCAGGATTGCTGAGGTTATTCGTGTTCTCTTTTGGTTCCATATCAATTTTTGGAATATTTGTTCTATATCTTTGAAGTATGTCATTGGTATTTTAATAGGAATTGCATTGAATTTATAGATTGCTGTGGGGAATATAGACATTTTAATGATGTTTATTCTTCCTATCCATGAACACAGTATATGCTTCCACTTGTTTGTATCTTCCTTGATTTTCTTTAACAATGTTTTATAATTTTTTGAGTACAAGTATTTAACCTCTTTGGTTAAATTTACTCCTTGGTACCTTATTTTTTTGTTGCAATAGTGAGGGAGATTGTTTTCTTATTTTCTTTTTCAGGCAGTTCATTGTTGGTGTAGAAAAATGCCACTGATTTCTGAATATTGATTTTACAGCTGGCCACCTTGCTGAATTCATTTATCAAGTCCAGTAGTTTTTTGACTGAGACTTTAGGGTTTTCTATGTACAGTATTATATCATCAGCAAATAATGATAGTTTTACTTCTTATTTTCCAATATGGATGCCTTTTATTTCTTCTTCTTGTCTGATTGCTGTGGCTAGGACTTCCAGGACTATGTTGAATAAGAGTGGTGAAAGGGGGCACCCCTGCCTTGTGTTCCTGATCTTAAGGGGATTGCTTGTATTTTTGCTCATTGAGTATGATGTTGGCCATGAGTTTGTCATAGATTGATTGCTTTTATCATGTTGAGTTATGTTCCCTGTATTCCCATTTTGCTGAGAGTTTTGATCATAAATGGGTGCGGGATTTTATCAAATGCTTTTTTCTGAATCTATTGATATTATCATGTGATTTTTATCTTTTCTTTTTTTTTATGTGTTGAATCACATTGATTGATTTGCAAATATTATACCAGCCTTGTCTCCCTAAAATAAATTTCACCTGATCATGATGTATGATTTTTTTTTATGTATTGCTGGATCTGGTTTGCTAATATTTTGTTGAGAATTTTAGCATCTAAGTTAATCAGGGATATTGGTCTATAGTTTTCTTTCTTTGTAGTGTCTTTGCCTGTATTGGGAATTAGTATTATGCTCGCCTCATAATAGCAGTTTCGAAGTCTTCCCTCCTCTTGAATTTTTTTAAATAGCCTGAGAAGAATAGGAGTTAGTTCTTTGAATATTGGTAAAATTCACTGGTGAAGCCATCTGGCCTAGGACTTTTGTTTTTTGGGAGTTTTTTTTTTTTTCCCCCTGTATTTTTCTGAAGCCGGAAATGGGGAGAGACAGTCAGACAGACTCCTGCATGAGCCTGACCGGGATCCACCCGGCACGCCCACCAGGGGGCGACGCTCTGCCCCTCCGGGGTGTCGCTCTGTTGCAACCAGAGCCACTCTAGCACCTGGGGCAGAGGCCAAGGAGCCATCCCCAGCGCCAGGGCCATCTTTGCTCCAATGGAGCCTCGCTGCGGGAGGGGAAGAGAGAGACAGAGAGGAAGGAGAGGGGGAGGGGTGGAGAAACAGATGGGTGCCTCTCCTGTGTGCCCTGGCCGGGAATTGAACCTGAGACTTCTGCACGCCAGGCTGATGCTCTACCACTGAACCAACCGGCCAGGGCCTTTTGGGAGTTTTTTTTTTTGTTTTGTTTTTGTTTTTTTTTGCATTTTTCTGAAGCTGGAAACAGGGAGAGACATTCAGACAGACTCCCGCATGTGCCCGACCGGGATCCACCCAGCATGCCCACCATGGGGCGACGCTCTGCCCATCTTGGGCGTTGCCATGTTGCGACCAGAGCCACTCTAGTGCCTGAGGCAGAGGCCACAGAGCCATCCCCAGCGCCTGGGCCATCTTTGCTCCAATGGAGCCCGGCTGCGGGAGGGGAAGAGAGAGATAGAGAGGAAGGCGCGGCGGAGGGGTGGAGAAGCAAATGGGTGCTTCTCCTGTGTGCCCTGGCTGGGAATCGAACCCGGGTCCTCTGCATGCTAGGCCGACGCTCTACCGCTGAGCCAACCAGCCAGGGCTTCTTTTGGGAGTTTTTTGATTCTTATTTCAATCTCATTTGATGAAATTGGACTGTTTAGGTTTTCTGATTCTTCTATATTGATTTTTGAAAGATATTATGTTTCGAGGAATTTGTCCATTTCGCCTGGGTTGTCTAATTTTATGGCATGCAATTCTTCATAGTATTTTCTTATAATCCTTTTTATTTCTGCTTTGTCAGTTGTTACTTCTCCGCTCTCATTGCTAATTTTGTTTGAGTTCTCTCTCTTTTTCTTGGTGAGTCTGGTTAAAGGTTCATCAATTTTGTTTACCTTTTCAAAGAACCAGCTCTTGGTTTTATTGATCCTTTGTATTGTTTTTGTAGTCTCTATGTCATTTATTTCCTCTCTGATCTTTATTATTTCCTTCCATTTCCTCTGGGTTTTACTTACTGTTCTTTTTCTAGTTTTTTTAGATGCAGGGTTAAGTTGTGTGTTTTTTAGATGCAGGGTTGAGCTGCTTCTAGCTTCTTAAGGTATGCCTGTAGTGCTATGAGCTTCCCTCTTAGGACTGCTTTTGCTGTGCCTCATAAATTTTGAGTTGTTGTATGTTCATTTTCATTTGTTTCAAGGAAATTTTTTATTTCCTCCTTGATTTCATTGTTAACCCAATCATTATTTAATAAAATGGTATTTAGTTTCCAAGTGTTTGAGTGTTTTTTAGTTTTTCCATTGTAGTTTATTTCTACTTTCATGCCATTGTCATCCGAGAAGATGCTTGATATGATTTCAATCTTCTTAAATTTGTTGAGACTCATTTTGTGTCCTAGCATGTGGTCTATCCTAGAGAATGAACCATGTGCACTTGAAAAGAATATACATTTTGCTGCTTTAGGGTGAAAGGTTCTGAAGATATGTATTAAATCTAATTGATCTAGTGTGTTCTTGAAGTCTGCCATTTCTTTGCTAATTTTCTTTCTTGAGGATCTGTCCAGTGATGTTAGTGGGGTATTAAAATTTCCTACTATTATAGTATTGCTGTTCCTTTTCCTCTTTATGTCCATCAAAATCTGCTTTATGTATTTAGGTTTTCGTATACTAGGTGCATAGATATTTATAATGCACTGGTTTATAATGTCTGGTTATATCTTCCTGTTGGATTGCTCCCTTTATCATTATGTAGTGATCTTCTTTATCTCTTACTATAGCCTTTGTTTTAAAGTCTATTTTGTCAGATATAAGTACTGCTACCCCAGCTTATTTTTTCATTTCCATTTGCATGAAATATTTTTATTTTTCACTTAATTTTCAGTCTATATGTATCTTTTGTTTTAAGGTGTGTCTTTTGTAGATAACATATGTATGGGTCCTGTTTTCTTATCCATGCAGCTACCCTATGTCTTTTTATTGGAGCATTTAATCCATTTACATTTAAAGTTTTTATTGATACATAGTTGTTTATTGCCATTTTATTCTCTAATCTACATTCCTCTTTTATTAGGTTTTGCCCTCCTTTGTTCTGTTTACAGCAGGCCCCTTAATATTTCTTGTAGCATTGGTTTGGTTGTAATGAATTCCTTGAGTTTTTTTTTTTTTTTTGTCTGAAAAGCTTTTTATTTCTTCTTCAGTTTTAAATGATAGCCTTGTTGGATAGAGAAGTCTTGGTTTAGGTTCTTGTTTGCATCACTTTGAATATTTCTTGCCATTCCCTTCTGGCCTCAAGTGTTTCTGTTGAGAAGTCAAATGTCATCCTTATGGGGGTTTCTTTGTAGGTGATTGACTGCTTTTCTCTTACAGCTTTTAGTATTCTTTATCTCTTAATTTTTGTAGTTTAATTATGATGTGTCTTGGTGTTGGCCTTTTTAAGTTCATCCTAATGGAACTCTCTGTGCTTTTTGAACTTGTGTGACTTTTTCCTTCATCAATTTAGGAAAGTTTACAGCTATGATTTCTTCAATCAGATTCTCTATCTCTTGTTTTTTCTCTTCTCCTTCAGGAACCCTTATGATGTGGATGTTATTTCTCTTCATGTTGTCACAGAGCTCTCTTAGATATTCCTCAGACTTTTTGAGCCTTTTTCTTTTTGCTGTTTTGCTTCCATGCTTTCACTTATCTGGTCATCTAACTCACTGATGCAATCCTCAGCTTCGTCCATCTTGCTTTTAATTGTGGTCTTCATTTCTGATATTGTATTTGTCATTTCTGACTGATTCTTTTTTATTATTTCAATGTTCTTTTTTATACTTGCTATCTCTTTATTTAGGTGCATGTTATGTCCATCCAATTTTGCTCTAAGATCTTTGAACATCCTAACAATCATTATTTTAAACTCTGCATCTGGTAATTTGGTTATTTCCAACTCATTCAAATCTTTTTCTGGAAATTTCTCTTTATTCATTTGGGTTGTATTTCTTTGCTTTTGCATTTTGTCTGTGTATAAGAAGGGTGTAGCCATAGGAGTTCAATGGGTGTGGCCTCTGAGCTTTCTAGATGTGGTCTGTCTGCAGGCCTACCACCACCTCTGCCACTGCCTCAGGTATTTGGGTATGGGCATTGCCATTGCCAGCCAGCTTCAGCAGCCAGTGAAGTTTCTGCCTTGCCTCTGCAAGTAAGCCTGTGTTTGCATGTCTGAGCTGCAAGCCCTGGCTGGTCCCTTGCCTCTGCCTCACCCCTGTGGGTCAGACTGCGCTCCAGCATCCATGCTACAAGCCTTGGCCAGCCTTGGCCTTTGCCCTGTCCCCTTGGGTGAGACTGTGCTCATGCACCGGGGCTGCAAGCCTTGGTCACTCAGGCGGGGCTGAGCTCCTGTGCTTTCGCCTTACCCCTGAATGTGGGACTCAAGGTAGGATCGCTCTCGCTAGCTGGGCCTGCAGCCACAGGTCAGACAGCTTTTGTGTGCCCCTTCCATTGCCATGGCTGTCCTCAGCCTATGCCCCTGCCAGGTGGGACTGCACTCGTGCCAGTCCTCAGTCACTGCTAGCCCCGGCTTTCTCCCCCATGGGCAAGACTGTGCTCACTCCCAGGCCATAGCTGCAGCCAGTCCCTGGCTTCCACCCCCACTGATGGTACCGCACTTCCACATCCTGCCATTGCCAGCTCTTAGGCGAGCACTTAGCAGTGTGTGTGTGTGTGTGTGGGGGGGGTGATGCATCTCAGACCTTAACACTCAACACTGTATCCCTGATGGCTCCCTCCTTCTAAGCAACTCTGCTCTGACTGCAGCAGGTGAGCTTCTGTTTGGCTGGTGTCTTGCTTCCAGTTGCTGGCATTGCTGGTTCCAGGAAAAATATTCACTTCAGATTTGGGGAGTGACTCAGCCCAGTGTTTAGTGTGGCTGTCCCTCAAAGTGTTTCTCCTTGTGCTTCTTAGATTATACTCTCTTTCTGCTACTCCAGTCCTCTCCTCTCTTCCCATCCCCCGGAGCCCTGGGTGAGTGGTTCTGAAAGAGGTTTTCTATACTGTTCCTTTAAGAAGAATCCTGGGTCTGAGAAATCTGTCTCTTTCTTGTAAACAGTATTCTGGCTTGTTTTGCAGCTAAATACTGTCCATAGACCTCTTCTAGTCTATGGGGCTGCAGGCTGGGGCTTTGTTCCTGGGACTCAGGACCCTCCCCTCTCTGCTGAACTCACTTCCTGCTGTGTGAGTCTCTCGGGTTGCTGTTTGCTCTGGGGAACTGGGCAGTCCTCTCCATGTTTCTGCTTTTCCTATCAGTCTCTGTGTGGCTTCTTCAGTGATCCTTGGTTAAAGAGTCCTCTTAGTTTAGTCCAAAGTTGGTTTTTCCAGATGATTGTTCTTAAAATTAAGTTGTAATCCACTTCAGTTCTGGGAGTTGGGAGTTGGTACATCCGCCTACTCCTTCGCCATCTTGTCACCTCCCACTCATATGCTCTTGATGATGATGAGGTGATATCTCAGAGACAGCTGAAAAGGAGTCCTGATAATGTCATCTGTAACCAGGTGGCCACACATCCACTTTGAATTTTATTATTGTGAAGAATAGGAATATGGATTGTAATGAACAACTAGTAGTCTCCACCACAAAATCATTTAAAGCATCAACATTTTCTGCATAGTCTTCTCAATAAAGTACCTACTGCTTTAGTAACATATTGAGTCTATGGAGCATAAAACAGCAATCTTTTTAGTGAGGAGAGGGTGATATAATTTTGCAGGCAAGTAGGACCTGGCTTTGAGTTGGGTGTGGAGACTCTAATTGTCTAAGATAAGCTTGGAGGAGTGTATGGTAGTCAGAGATCAACTTGGAGGCACTACAAGTGTCTACCTGAGGACACAGTGGGGGCATTTCATTAAGATGATGGTCGGATTAGGTCAAGATATTTCAAGAGCAGTCTGCAAACACATCAATAATAATACAACTCATATATTCAGTTTTTGCACACCATATTACATGTGCATTTGCCTCTCTGATTGGAAAAATCATAGAGATGTAAACATTACTCTTGGGCAGGGGTCCCCAAATTTTTTACACAGGGGGCCAGTTCACTGTCCCACAGACCATTGGAGGGCCACCACATACAGTGCTCCTCTCACTGACCACCAATGAAAGAGGTGCCCCTTCCAGAAGTGCAGCGGGGGGCCGGATAAATAGCCTCAGGGGGCTGCATGCGGCCCATGGGCCATAGTTTGGGGATGCCTGCTCTTGGGCATTTGTACATATAAAAATGTTTTAGCATTAATATCAGAAAAAGACATTTTAAATAAGTGCGTTTATACTTGAAAGATTTCATACTTTTCTTTCTGATATCCATATTTGAATATTTTAGAGAAATTTAAAATATATACTGAGAGTCATAAGCCTATGTTTATATTTATTCATTTAAGATTTTTGAAGTATTTGAGGTTTCTGGGATTCTGTAGTTATGTGATGATCTGGCGCCACCCAGCAGACCAAGCAAACATTGCCATTGTGGCCATTTGTGAAACACAGGGCTTTGAGAGTGGAGCCTACTGTCCAGAAGGCACTTCTAGTGGTGGACTGAGTGGAGCTTCCAATGAAACAGACTGACCTCATTCTTGTGACATTAGGCTGGCCATTTGAGAACTACTATAAAGATCAGAAAACTTATACAGCAGTTAGATTATTTTTTTTTGAAAGTGCCAATTCCTACACACAAAATTTAAATTTTTCTATCTTGCACAGTTCCCATTTTTCACCTACTTTTCAGGAATAAATTTAAGGTTTGGCTGCCTGCTGCCACTGCTCATGACCTTTCTAGTCCTTTTACCTTATTTCCAGAGATAATAATAGAGAACTTGATAGAGTTTACTAATTTGCAGTGATATCTGAATTGTAAAACATTTTCTTAGATGTACATATGTCGCTCAAATCAGAGACTATCCTAAGGAGAAACACCTTATTTATGGGACTATAATTTAGATTTTCTAACATTTACATCTTTTCCACACACTTTTTCAACCTCATGAAATCCCTGGAGGTTATTTTCATTGTATAAATTACTAAGAAAACTGCATTAAACTTTTCTATTGTTTGTAATAAAAAGTATAAGTATGCTTTTGCCCAAACTTCTTTGAAGTGTTTTTCAAATTCTTCTTTATAAATGCACACCTTTCCTAGAGACTGCACACATGCAGTGCTGCTCATAAAACATGCTATCAAGGGCTAATTATCTCTAAAATGTCACCAAGGTTGAAAAATCTTCATAACATTAAAGAAACTATGATAATCTCTCCAGTGGAAAAGAATGTATTAGACACTTCAGTTGAAGACAATGCCTCCTGCATCTTTCTTATGGTTTCTAGCAGTCTTTTTAATTATTGGTGACACCAACTCACCAGAAATGTCTTCTGTGATCACTCATTTCAGGTCAGTAGTTCCTATTCAGCTTATAAGTTGGGCTCCCTGAAGAAAGAATCTATATTAATTTATTCTTCACCTTTATTTATCATTTAGTCTACCTCTTTACAAAGCTATTCTGTTAGAGATATGAGCAATCTTCTATTCGCCAAAGTCAATGAATGCACTTCTGTCTTCACCTTCCTGCAGGATTTGGCTCCTTGGACCTATCTTCTTTTTAAATTAATATCTCTTCTTAATTTTTGCTACATAATTTTCCTGGTTATTATCAATCTTATCTTCTTCTTTTTTTTTGGTCTTCATTGCAGGTTCCTCTTCCTCTACCTACCCTTTCTATGTCAGATTGCAAGGGTTTTATATGACCTTTTACCTGTGTTTATTGGCTTATTTCAACCTTGTCAATGACTTCAATCACTGAAACTATATTATACTCGATATCTTTCTTGTCTTCCAAACTCATATTTTCAGTTGCCTACTGGACATTTTCAACAATGTCTCTTACACATTATAAGTGTCTAAAAGTGAACTCACTGCCTTTTTTCTTAGTTGTGATTCTCTTCCTACATTCCGTTTTGATGTAAGTATCCATTAAGTCTCCTACAAAGAACCCTTGAAGATTCTAGCTGTCTCCTTATTGCCATCTCCCACCTGTACTAGATATCCAAAAAGTGACCATTTTATATTTAGAAACCCCATATATTTCTAGTTTATTATTTTTTATTTCCACTGTTTTCTTCTTAATTCAGGCCATCATCATCTCTCAAAAGATTACTATAATAAATGCTAATTAGTAGCCTCTCTCTTTCCCTCATCACACACACACAAACACACACACATCTCTTTAATAATTCCTTGACAGTCCATCAGAATGAAAAATGCAAATCTGATATTATTATTATTATTACTATTTTAAAAGTTTTCTTAATGAAAAGCCAGGAGGCAGAGAGACATTTGTCCACCTCTCCTTGCAAGAGTGGTAAAATCTCCTAAGGATTTGTTTATACTTTTGCTTTACTTACTTTCAAGCTCCATTATTGAGAGCATACATATTTAGAAAAACTATGTCTTTGGTGAATTCAGCTATTTATCTTTGTGAAAATCTCTCTATCTCTGCTAATACTCCTTATTTTGGAGTCTGTTTTGTCAGATATTAATATCACCATATCTGATCTCTTTTAGTTAGGGTTCGCATGGTATTTATATTTTCATCCTTTTACCTTTAACTTATTTATGTTGCATTTAAATTGTAGAAAGCATATTATTAGTAATTGGTTTTCATTGTTACTAGTTACTGTTAGTAATTGTTTTTAATACCTTTTGATAGTATCACTTTTTCTTTGGCATAATTTTCCCACTTACATTCAATGTAACTATTGATATGATTTGTTTGAAGTATAATATTTTTTTTGTGGCAGAGACAAAGAGAGTCAGAGAGAGGGACAGATAGGGACAGACAGACAGGAAGGGAGAGAGATGAGAAACATTAATTCTTCATTGCAGCTCCATAGCTGTTCATTGATTGATTTTTCATATATGCCTTGACCGGGGAGCTAAAGCAGACCGAGTGACTCCTTGCTCGAACCAGTGACCTTGGGCTCAAGCTGGTGAATCTTGCTCAAACCAGATGAGCCCGCACTCAAGCTGGAAACCTCGGGGTCTCGAACGTGCGTCCTCCACATCCCAGTCTGACGCTCTATCCACTGCACCACCGCCTGGTGAGGCTGAAGTATAATATTTTTATTTTTTATTTATTTTCTGTTTTTCCTTTAATCTTACTTTCCTGTTTTCTTTTAAATTAATCTATTTTTAGTGTACTGTTTTATCTAATTTGTTGTATTTTTATTTTTTTAGTTGCTCTAGAGACTGAACTATGTATGACCCCTTAATATATCATTTCTATCTTGAATTAATATTATTCTGATTCATGTATAAGAAAGAAAATATTATACTGAGTGAAATAAGTAAATTAGAAAAAGCTAAGAACTGTGTAATTTCACACATAGGTGGGATATAAAACTGGGACTCAGACATAGATAAAGGTGAAGTGGTTTCAAGGGGGAAGAGGACATGAAAAGGGGGAGGGAAAAGGTGGGGAAAGGTGTAAAGAGGGACAAATATAAGGTGATAGAAAATGATTTGACTTTGGGTGATGGGTTACAACATAATCAACATTTCAAATTCTATAGAAATGTTTACTTGAAACCTATGTACTCTTATTAATCAATGTTACCCTGTTAAAGTTAATTTTTTAAATAAAATTTTAAAAATAATAAAAATATAAAAGTAATTTCTAAAATGAAAAAAAAAAAAGAAAACTCATCAAATTATCATTCCATTATCTCTATTTTAAAAGTTATTTTTTCCTTAAGTAATTGTAGGGCAAATGAGTTTGTAAGATTTATATTTTTTGAGTTTGCTCACTTTTATTGTTAAAAAATGGTGGGGGAAAGCCACATGTGTGCTTGCCTTCAAAGCAGGGCAGTTGATTGCAAATTGTGGATTGCATTCTTGCTTGGGAGGGGATATTGTTTTGCTAATGTTTGCTGGAGGAGGGATCTTTGTGGGCCCCAGCCAGTTTTGCAGAGAGAATGCAGAGTGTTGAAGAAGAAACCAAGTTTGTACAGAGAGAGAGAGAAGGTGTGCAGATGAGAAACCAAAGCTGAGGGGCTTTAGGAGCCCTACTGAGGCTGTGGGGACTTTTGACTCTATGAAGATCCAGAAAAAATTCTCCTGGTTGTTGAACCAGAGAATGCATCAGGGCTTTGGGAGCTCTGAATGAGAGGAAAGTGTTTTCCCTGCCTGTTTGCTCATCAGCCAGTGTGAGACTTTAATAAAGGAATGGCCCCCTATCTTTTGGCTCCACTGTTTCTTTACCATTTGCCCAAATTCAATGAGAACCAACATGTGAGTGACCGTGATGGTGATGGCTACTGACCATACAGTAGTCAAATGTCTTTCAAATAAATTAGAGGAAAAAAAGAAATTCCACGGGCCACATTTTATTCATCTTAATGCATAATATAGATCCTGTCTCATGATAGATGCATAATATATGTTTGTTGACTATATCTTATTTTCTCTTCCCTCCTTGACCTTGCATATGCGGTTGCTCCTCCCTCCCAATTGCATGAAATTCCTTTTCTTTTCTTTTTCTGGCAAACTCCAGCTTAGATTTTAGCATCCAGTTTAGTTAATCTCTTTTAGTCAGAATTTCAAAGCGCTTACCACTTACTCCAGCACCAGAGTACAAGTTATGAAAAATAGTAGAAGGAAAGGGACTTAGTGTGGTTGAAAGAAAATTGGCTTCAGTTTCAGAGAGAATGAGTTGAAATTGACTGAGTTTGTACTTAATAGTTTTAAAATTTTTAACAAGTTTCTTAACTTTTTTGAAACTGCTTATGTACAATGCCTGACACATCTTGGCTTTTACAAATAGCAATTATTATTGTTGTAAAGTATTAATTCCTGGCTTTTACAAATGGCAGTTATTATTGTTGTGAAGTATTAATAAAATATTTTTTTTACAAATTATTTATTAAAGAGTGAGTTTATGAGTGAGTGAATGAATAACCAATAGCTAAATCTTTACTTGGATGATCTTTGTATACTACTTTTTCTTGTATCTGGGACTAGTTCATTCTCATCAGTTTAAAAATGGCTTTTAATTAATTGCTTTTATACAAGGTTTTTAATGAAGCCAAGTTGACCTCTGAAAATACCTTGTCAGTTAAAGAATAATTTATTTCTCATGTCTCACATGTACTCAGATTTAGCTAAAAAGCTGTAAATACCAGATGTCTAAAACTAGACTTTCTTTTATGTACTATCATAATTCTTTAAACAAGAAAGGAAGAAGGGTTTGTAGTAAATACCAGTCAGCAGTGATGATCAGTGCTCATTAAATCTTTATGCAATTGATGTACACATATTACATAATAAATTCACTGGGTATAGAAAACATTTTCTAACTAACACAACATATATATCACAATTTATGGCCTGCAATTTTAAAGTTTATAAAAATCCAGACTGAATATTTTCTGAACAATGAAAACTTTTTGTTTGTTTTCTATAATAAAAGCATAATGTTGACTATATTATCTGGTCTTTCAGAGAATCATTTTTTTTTGTTGGTGTAGACTGACAATAGTATGTTTGACATTTTGAGATAAAATAAATTTGCATTTTGCAGTTACAGTTAAGTCATCCCTCTTTGCTAGAATAAAATATTGAAAAAGAAAAAAAATAGTAAGACATCCTGACACATCTACACATTTCTGAAACATAAACAAAATGAAGAATTTGAGAATCCACAAATCAATTTTTCATTGTAGAGATTTCTTATCTTGCTTGACTGAACACTTTTATGACTGAAGAAAAATAAGAGCTTGGGAGAGGAGGTGCACAAAGAAAACCAGATAGAAGAAGGTGATGGAAGATTATATGACTTTGGGTGATGGGAATGCAACATAATCAAATGTCAAAATAACCTGGAGATGTTTTCTCTGAACATATGTATCCTGATTGATTAATGTCACCCCATTAAAATAAAAAATAAAGAAAGAAAGAAAGAAAGAAAGAAAGAAAGAAAGAAAGAAAAAAAAAAGAAAAGAAGAGAAAGAAAGACAGGATAAAAAGATAAAAAGAAATTGCTGTCTTCAAATATTTTCAGGGACACTACTCTAAATAAGTAGAACTAAAACCAATGAGAACCATACAATCTGATGGATGGACATGTGAGTAAGAGGTATAAGCCCTGATGTTGGCCTCTCATTGTGTGAAGTTGGTCAAGTTTTTCATCATCTACAAATGAGAAGGTTAAATGGTTTTTAGAGTGATTTTAAGATTCTAAAACTGGCAAAGGTCATTTTCAATGATAAGATTTCATCATTCTTATTTGAAGTCTGTGTTTGAATTCTACTTGGCATACAGTAAGCATGCAAAAATAGATGTAAATTAATGATTAAATGAACAATCATTTATGAGATAGGCAAATCTATTTTATTATTTACTTCCTCTTTTTCTCTGATCTTCTGGAGACTAAATCTCTCTAAATGTCTCTGTCTATATTGAGTTATTTTCTTGCTTCCTTCTAAAACTTGTTCAGGGCTCATATCATGCCTGAAAGTCATTTTTAAACCAATTTTCTACCCTATAACCTGTATTCTTATTTCTGCAATATTATCTGAGGTTATTTGTATATTCTGAATTTCCAAATGACAGAAATAACTGATTGTTTTAAACAGTATATAATAAAAATGTTTTAAATTTAAAACAGATAATAGATTTTGGTTCAGCAGACTGTATTTTCAAGGAGACGTATGTTAAGCAAATTAGTTTCATCCCCAAACATAGGTATTAAAGAGAAAAAAAAAAAGGAATAAGAGCTCATTCATTTTCCTCCACTCTCACAGCACGTTGGTGAAACAGAGCAGAGGGCGAAATGGGTACACTACCAACACTGTGGCTCTTTCTTCTGTATATCAGATGCTACCAGTACCAAAGGGCTTTGTTTCTTTTTCCCCGACCCCTCTGCTTGATGTTTTCACCTGCAATTTGCAATGTGTTTTGCTTAAATTAAACTTATTCTCATTTTACATGCAAACACAATCTTTCAACCTTTCTTCCTTTTTTTTTGTTAGTGAGTTCAAGTTTAGTATTTCAAAAAATTCACACAACATTTGTTTTGTCCCTCAAATGCTGCTGATTCAGCAAGACATTTTTCCATTGGAAAGGCATACCCATTTCCTCTGAAAGTTCTCCTAGAGATGATTTGCTTTTTTCTTAGCCTTATATGTTTTGTCATCATCCACATTTCTCTCAGCATAAAAGGCTCCCGCCTGGCTTTCCCATTTATTTATTGTCTACTCTGCTAACAACAGTTTTTCTGAAATCAAGGTATTATCTTACCTTTTGTCTTCTTGATAGTCAACACAGCTCTCCGCTTTGACATGTTGCATTTGGAAATGAAATATTAATATGTCAGAGTAGGCAGTGTTTCAAGGAAGAAGGAAAAGTGAGGAATACTATCTGCTTATTTTCTTATGACATGGAGAAGATAGTGTATGTGAGTGTATATGGTGTGTATGCACATATTGGAATGGAATAGGAAATAATTTATTTTCAAAAGAGCATCATAGGCCACTTATACAGTGAGTATATGAGGTTATGAGGTGACTTGTATATCTTTGCAAATGTAGGCTGATGTTTTTTCTTATTTATAGAAAGTAGCATTTCAATTGGTGGCTGAAAAAAAACACCCCAAAATGCAAAGGAATTGGAACCAGAGAAGGTAAGTAAGATATAGAAGGTGTAAGGTATTTTCCCCACTGAGAAGGAAGGAAGGGGCCAGAGCCACGAAGTGTGGAATAATAAAAGGCTTTATTGAGTACAGTAAGCATCCCACCCAATGAGGTTCCCTGGCCTCAGGGACAGAGGCTAGGCAAGTGGCAAAGATTAAACCACGTGAGGGATATTTAAAGGGTCCCTAGGGTGGTCAAGCTAATATGACATGGTGAAATCTCACTGGCTGGCAAACGGTCACTTTTTTCCAAAGGGCACCTGGGAAGTTTCTTTTGGAGCAGTTGGCTGTGGGCCGTCCTAGCCAAAGTTCCCGGCTAGGGAACCCACATGACCTTCCTTGATTGCCCACCGACCTTACAGAAGGCGTCTGTAGAAAGAAGTGTATGGCCAGTGGCCGCTACCATTGTGGCCATGCAGGTTCTCATTGGATTCAGGCAGATGGTAAAGAAACAGTGGAACCAAAAAATGGTGGGCCATTCCATTTATTAAAGTCTCGTACCTGCAGATGAGCAAACAGGCAGGGAAGATTGCTTCTCTCTCATTCAGAGCTCCCAAATCCCTGACACACTATCCAGTTCCTCCTGGAATCAAAGGCCCCCACAAGCCTCAGTAAGATTCCCCAAACCCCTCAGCTCTGGTTCCCCATCTGCACACTTCTCTCTCTCTGCACAAACTAGCTTCTCCCTCAGCACTCTGCATTCTTTCTTCTCTCTTTCCAAAACAACCTGGACCCACACAGACTCCTCCTCCTGCAAACATTAGCAAAACAGTGGCCCCTCCCAAACAGGAATGCAATCTGCAATTTGCAATCAACTGCCCTGCTCTGAGATTAGCACACAAGTGGCTGCCCAGCGCCATTTTTTAACAATAAAAGTGGGCAAACTAAAAAAATACAAGTTTTACAAGCTCATTTGCCCAACAGAAGCCATATTTCTAACACTGAGAATCTCTGTGCTTAACTAATATCTTATCAGTTCTGCAGGTGAGTAGTTGAGTTCTTCATGTTTATAAAGAAGATACTCAAGATTCAATGGTTAGGAAAGGGTTAAAAAAGGGTTAGGAGTGTCATGCTTATTATATGAGATTAGGCACAAAGTCTTTCTCCCTGGTCTTTCTTCTCCAATAACAATAACCAGAGATGATATTTTATTTTATTTAAATCCTGTGAAAAGCAGAGAGAGGTCATTTAAATTCCCTGAAGTAATTTTGCTACATCTCTGCCTTTATTATCCTTTGCTCTTAGGAAAGAAAGGGTAAGAAAAATTGCTAATGTAATTTCTTCTAATTAAAATGTTCACTGATGAAAACTTAAAGACTTTAGTGTATCATCATTACTGTGTTTATTTGGAAACGGCTTTGTCCTATGACACATTCATTCATAAACCATAAATATTTATAGCATGCCCAACCATTCATAACTAATTTCAACAAAACAAAGCAAAGAAAGAAAAAAGAAGAAGAAAAATGGAGCTGCTGCTTCTTAAAAATAGGAAAAATCTGGATTTAAAATATAACAGAAATTTCTTGGTTTTTGAACACCAATTTTACCCACTTAGTTAAAATTGTATCCGAGTCCACTTGGATATGTTAAAAACAATAAAACAGGCCCAAAATAGAGTTGCTTATGCTAAGCTGTCACTAAAGTGATACATTACAGACTGGAAGAGCCCTGCAGGTTTTGCTTCCCCCAAACGGAAATAGTCAGTCAGGAAACCCCTGATCAACACTAGCTAGGGAATCTGTCTGATAGACCGTGCCGCCCCACAAAGGAGAGTTACCTTGCAATAACCAACCTGCTTTTTGGCCCCATGCAAAATCTTCTTGTTTCTTCTCCCGTAAAAGTCTTTCATTTTGTACTGCTTCCTAGAGCTCCTTTTTTTCTGCTTGACTGGACGCTGCCCAACTCAAATCAATTTTTGCTCAAATAAACTTTTAAAAATTTTAATGTCTGTTCTGCCTGGTGGTGACACTAAAGTCCCAGGTTTGAAACCCTGAGGTAGCCAGATTGAAGGGTTGAGTTTGGGTTTACCTGGCTTGAGTACAAGATTATTGTGATTCCAAGGTCACACTGGCTTGAGCCCAAAGTGACTGTCTTGAGAAAGGGGTCACTGGCTTGTCTTGGGCCTCCCAGTCAAGGTACATATAGGAAAGCAATCAATAAACAACTAGGCAAGACAAGATGGCAATGGAGTAGGTGGATGTACCAACTTCCACCTCCTAGAACCAAAGTGGATTACAAACTAATTTTAAGAACTATCACCTGGAAAAACCAACTTTGGACTAAACTAAGAGGACTCTTCAATCAAGGAACACTGAAGAAGCCACACTGAGACTGGTAGGAAAAGCGGAAATGCAGAGAGGGCTGCCCAGCTCCCCGGAGCCAATGGCAGTTGGGAGAGACTCGTGTGGTGGGAAGAGAGTTTAGCAGAGAGGGGAGGGTCCTGAGTCCCAGGAACAAAGTCCCAGCCTGCAGCCCCAGAGCCTAGAAGAGGTGTATGGACAGTATTTAGCTGGAAGCAAGTCAGGATACTGTTTGTGAGAAAGAGACTGACTTCTCAGATCCAGGATACTTCTTAAAGGGACTGCGCAGAACACCTCTCTCACAACCACTCACATGGGGCTCCAGGGGACAGGGAGAGAGGAGAGGACCAGAGTAGCAGGAAGAGAGTGTAATCTAGGAGGCACAGGGAGAAACATTTTGAGAGACAGCCACCCTAACCTCAGGGATGAGTCATTCCCCAAATCTGAAGTGAATATCTCCCCTGGAAACAGCAATTCCAGCAAAGGAAAGCAGGACACCAGCCAAACAAGCTCTTCCACAGTACTCAGAGCAGAGATGCTTAGAAGGAGGGAGCTTTTGGGACTACAGTAGTGAGTGTTAGGGTCTGAGCTGCAGCGCCCCCACCCACATGGCTGAGGGCTTGTTGGAGGGCGGGTGGCAGTGGGACATGGAAGTGTGGTTCTGTCGGCAAGGGTGGAAGCTGGCTGGCCACCACTGAGGCCCAGATGTGAGCTCAGTCTTGCCCGGCTGGGGAGGAGGGGGTGTGCAAAAGTGGTCAAGCCCAGCTGCTGGCTGCCTGCAATCTGGCCTGTGGGGGGAAGGGTGGGAACCCTGGAAGGGGTGGAGACTGGCCCTTGAGCAAGGGTGCAAGAGTACAGCCTTGCCCCGTCTGTGGAACCAAGGCTTGTGGCCTAACTTGGGAGCCGGCTCCTTCCGTGGGGGTAAAGCCAAAAGCCCAGAACAGGCGGAGTCCCACTACTGAGTGAGGGCACACAGTCTCGCCTGGCCTTTGGAGTCAAGGCTTGCAGCCATCCCAGAAGCAGGTTCCTCCTGCAAGGGTGGGGTGAAAGACCAGAATCAGGCGAGATATGCAGCTGAGCAAAGGTGCTCACCCCTGCCCTCAGGGCTGAGCATAACACCACCTGCAAGGGCAAGGTGAAGGCCAAGGCCACCAAGGCTTGTACACCCAAGCACGTGATCACAGCCACTCCCATGAAGGACAGGTGAAGACCACAGCAACAGCCCCACTGGGCAGGCACCGGTTATGCCCATACCTGAACATCCTAGGCAGCAGCAGCAGAGGGGGCAGTGAGCCTGCAGACACACCACACCTAGGAAACACAGAGGCCATACTCAGTGGACTCCAGTGGCCAAAACCTTCTTTTACACAGACAGAATGAGAAGGCAGAGAAATGCAACACAAATAAATCAAGAGAAATCTCCAGAAAAGGCCTGAATGAGTCAGATATAACCAAAAGACCAGATGCAGAGTTTAAAATAACGATTGTTAGGATGCTCAAAAATATTAGAACAAAATAGATGGTCATTAAGAACACCTACATAAAGAGATAGCAAATATAAAACAGGACATTGAAATAACAAAAAAGAATCAGTCAGAAATGACAAATACAATATCAGAAATGAAGAACACAATGGAAGGAAATAAAAGCAGGATGGATGAAGAGGAGAAACGAATCAGCGAGTTGGAGGACAATATAAATGAAGGCACAGAAGCAGAACAGAAAAAAGAAAAGAGACTCAAAAGGTCTGAGGAAACTCTAAGAGAGCTCTGTGACAACATAAAGAGAAATAACATCCACATCGTAGGGGTTCCTGAAGAGAAAGAACAAGGGATAGAGACTTTGTTCAAACATATCATAGCTGAAAACTTTCCTCAATTAAGGCAGGAAAACATCTCACAAGTTCAAGAAGCACAAAGAACTCCATTAAAGAGAAACCCAAAGAAATCTACACCAAGACACATCATAATTAAAATACCAAAGCTAACTGGTAAAGAGAAAATATTAAAAGCTGCTAGAGAAAAAAAGACTATTGCTGGGGTCCAGCCCCAGGGGGAATCCAGGGGTCCCACAGGAAGAAACGGTGTTGGCACAAATTGAGTGAGAGAGCCAGATTCCTTTTTCTCTTTAGCATTTACTGCCAGGCATCTCTGCCAATGGCTGGTCTACCTTTATTTTTATACACACACACTAAGTTACAATCACATGGTATTCAGAATACATTGATTAATAATTGTTTTTGTTTCACTATGGTTACATATTTCTAGGCAATAGTTAATTCATTTCTATAAGCTATAAATCAGATGGTAAGTCATTCAAAGTACAGTTATACAATAACTTGAATAGTAATAACAATATTGGTACAAACTCCTAAAAGGTCAGTACTGATTAATAACTCTACCTTACCTAATGTCCTACTGTCTAGTCAAATTTTATTTATCTACTATATTCATACACTAGTTAAGTTCTAACTTTATTTTTCTCAGAGTGTTCCACCACCTGCAGGTCAGGTATGGAAGAAGAAAGGAAAGTTTCTTTATTCTACCACATGAAAAGGCCAGGGAGGTAAAGTAATGAATTAAGTGAAGACTGAAAGGTGCTTCTGTGTATAGTTACTGTTTTCTACCTATTCATAAGTCATAATTTATTTTTTCTAACATGATTAATAAGAAGAAATTCTCCTACAAACTTAACCCTTTTTGAGGGATATCATAGCCAGCCTCTTATGTCTATGAGCCCAGGCAAAGGGGCTCACAGGCTTTTCTGTGGAACTCACACCCTCTGTCTCATTTCCAAAGAAATTACTATGAATCTACAGGGAAAGCATGGTACTATTATCCCTGTGCCATAAATGATAGCACACACACTCAGAAAAGGGGGGAAATAAGGCCAGAATAATTTAAAAGGTCAAAGGGGGAAGTATCATTGTGCCTTTCCTCTGCGGTAACTTTGTCAACCAGCAGGCATTGATCTTTACTGTGGTGACTTTATCAACCAGCATCCACTGGTCTTCTCTGCTGTGACTTCATCAATCAGCAGCTTTGGATCTTCTTCTGCTGTGACCTTGTCAGCCAGCAGTTGTGGATCTTCTCCTGCTGTGATCTTGTTAGCCAGCAGTTGTGGATCAGCTTCTGATAGACTATCACCTACAAAGGAGCCCCCATAAGGATGACTTCCAACTTCTCAACAGAAATACTTGAGGCCAGAAGGGAATGGCAAAAAATATCCAAACTAATGCAGAACAAGAGCCTACAACCAAGACTACTTTATCCATAAAGGTTATCATTTAAAATTGAAGGAGAAATAAAAAGCTTTCCAGACCAAAAAAAAAAAAACAAAAACCTCAAAGAATTCACTACAAACAAACCAAGGCTGCAAGAAATGCTAAGGGGCCTGTTGTAAACAGATAAAAGGAAAGAAAGAATATACCAAAAGAGGAACACAGAAAATGGCAATAAACAATTACATATCAATAATAACCTTAAATATAAATGGATTAAATGATCTGATCAAAAGACATAGGGTAGCTGTGTGGATAAGAAAACAGGACCCATACATATGCTGTCTAAAAGAGACACACCTTAAAACAAAAATGCAGATAAACTGAAAATAAAAGGATGGAAAAAAATATTTCATGCAAATGGAAATGAAAAAAAGCTGGGGTAGCAATACTTATATCAGACAAAATGGCGTTTAAAACAAAGACTATAGCCTGACCAGGTGGTGGTGCAGTGGATAGAGTGTTGGACTGGGACGCTGAGGACCCAGGTTCGAGAACCCATGCTCGCCAGTTTGAGCGCAGGCTAATCTGGTTTGAGCAAAAGCTCACCAGTTTGGACCTGAGGTCTTTGGCTCAAGCAAGGGGTTACTCGGTCTGCTGAAGGCCCAAAGTCAAGGCATATATGAGAAAGCAATCAATGAACACCTAAGGTGTCGCAACAAAAAACTGATGATGATGTTTATCATCTCTCTCTGTTCCTGTCTGTCTGTGCCTATCTATCCCTCTCTGTGACCCTCTCTCTGTCTTTGTAAAATAAATAAATAAAAAAACAAAGACTATAGTAAGAGATAATGAAAGTCAGTACATAATGAAAAAGGATGCAATCCAACAAGAAGATATAACCATTACAAATATCTATGCACCTAATATAGGAGCACCTAAATATATAAAAAAGACCTTGATGGATTTAAAGTGCGAGATGAACAGCAATACTATAATAGTAGTGGATATAATACCCCACTAACATCACTAGATAGATCCTCAAGAAAGAAAATTAACAAAGAAACAGCAGACTTAAAGGACATACTAGATCAACTCGATTTAATAGATATCTTCAGAACCTTTCACCCTAAAGCAGCAGAAAATATATTCTTTTCAAGTGCTCATGGTAAATTCTCTAGGATAGACCACATGTTAGGGCCAAAAGCAGTCTCAACAAATTTAAGAAGATTGAAATCATATCAAGCACTTTCTTTGATCACAATGGAATGAAATTAGAAATTAACCACAACAGAAAAACTAATAAATACTCAAACACTTGGAAACTAAATAGCATGTTATTAAATAATGAATGGGTTAACAATGAGATCAAAGAAGAAATTTAAAAATTCCTAGAAATGAACAATAACGAGTATACATCAACTCAAAATTTATGGGACACAGCAAAAGCAGTCCTGAAAGGGAAGTTCATAACTATACAGGCATACATCAAGAAGCTAGAAAAAGCTCAAATAAACAAGTTGACCCTGCATCTAAAAAAACTAGAAAAAGAACAGCAAGTAAAGCCCAGAGCTAGTAGATGGAAGAAAATAATAAAAATCAGAGAGGAAATAAAAGACATAGAAGCTAAAGAAACAATACAGAGGATCAATGAAACCAGGAACTGGTTCTTTGAAAAGGTAAACAAGATCGATGAACCTTTAACCAGACTCTCCAAGAAAAAAAGAGAAAGGACTCTACTAAATAAAATTAGAAATAAGAATTAAGAAATAACAACTGACACAACAGAAATACAAAATATTATAGAAAACACTATGAAGAATTGTACGCCAAAAAACTAGACAACCTAGGTGAAATGGACAAATTCTTTGAAACACATAATCTTTCAAAAATTAACCTGGAAGAATAAAAAAACCTAAACAGACCGAATACAACAAATGAGATTGAAACAGTTATCAAAAAACTCCCAGAAAAGAAAAGTTCAGGGCCTAATGCCTTCAAAAGTGAATTGTACCAAATATTCAAAGAAGAACTAACTCCTATCTTTCTCAAGCTATTTCAAAAAATTCAAGAGAAAGGAAGACTTCCAAGCTTCTTTTACAAGGCAAGTATAATTCTGATTCTGAAACCAGGCAAAGACAACACAAACAAAAAAAAATTATAGGCCAATATCGCTGGGATTTATTCTGGGGAGGCAAGGCTGGTACAATATTAGCAAATCAGTCAATTGGATTCATCACATAAACAAAGGAAGGAAAAAAACCACCTGATAATTTCAATAGATGCAGAAAAAGCATTTGATAAAATCCAACACCCATTCATGATCAAAATTCTCAGCAAAGTGGGAATACAGGGAATATACCTCAACATGATAAAGGCCATCTATGACAAACCTACAGTCAACATCATACTCAATGGGCAAGAATTAAAAGCAATCCCCTTAAGATCAGGAACAACACAGATGTGCCCCCTTTCACCACTCTTATTCAACATAGTTCTGGAAGTCCTAGCTACAGCAATCAGACAGGAAAAAGAAATAAAAGGCATCCAAATTGGAAAAGAAGAAGTAAAACTATCATTATTTGCAGATGATATGATATTGTATATAAAAAACTCTAAAGTCTCAGTCAGAAAACTAATGTACCTGATAAATAAATTTAGCAAGGTGGTAGGATATAAAATTAATACTCAGAAATTAGAGGCATTTTTATACACTAACAATGAACTGTCAGAAAGAGAAATTAAGGAAGCAATCCCCTTTATCATTGCAACCAAAAAAATAAAGGACCTAGGAATAAATTTAACTAGGGAGATTAAAGACTTGTACTCGGAAAATTACAAAACATTGATAAAAGAAATCAGGGAAGATACAAACAAGTGGAAGCATATACCATAATCATGCTTAGGAAGAATAAACATTATTAAAATGTCTATATTACCCAAAGCAATTTATAAATTCAATGCAATACCGATTAAAATACCAATGACTTACTTCAAAGATATAGAACACATATTCCAAAAATTTATATGGAACCAAAAGAGAACACGAATAGCCTCAGCAATCTTGAAAAGGAAGAATAAAGTGGGAGGTATCACACTTCCAGATATTAAGTTATACTACAAGGCCATTTTACTCAAAATAGTCTGGTACTGGCATAAGAACAGGCATATAGATCAATGGAACAGAACAGAGAACCCAGAAATAAACCCACATTTTTATGGACAACTGATATTTGACAAAGGAGGTAAGAGCATACATTTGAGTAAAGGCAGTTTCTTCAACAAATGGTGTTGAGAAAATTGGACAGCTACCTGCAAAAAAATGGAACTAGATCACCAACTTATACCATTCACAAAAATAAACTCACAATGGATAAAAGGCTTAAATGTAAGCCATAAAACCATAAGCATCTTAGAAGAAAACATAGGCAGTAAACTCTCTGACACCTCTTGCAGCAATATATTTGCTGATTTATCTCCACGGGCAATTGAAATAAAAGACAGGATAAACAAATGGGACTATGTGAAACTAAAATGCTTCTGCACAGCTAAAGACAATAAGAACAGAATAAAAAGACAAATTACACAATGGGAGAATATATTTGACAATACTTCTGAGAAGGGGTTAATTTATAAAGAACTTTTAAAACTCAATACCAGGAAGACAAACACTCAAATCAAAAAATGGGTGAAAGAAATGAATAGACACTTCTCCAAAGAGGACATACAGATGGCCAATAGGCATATTAAAAATGCTCAACATCACTAATCATTAGAGAAATGCAAATTAAAACCACAGTGAGATATCACCTCACACCAGTCAGAATAGCGCTCATCAACAAAACAACACAAAGTACTGGCGATGATGTAGAGAAAAGGGAATTCTTCTGCACTGCTGGTGGGAATGGAGACTGGTGCAGCCACTGTGGAAAACAGTATAGAGATTCCTCAAGAAATTAAAAATTGAACTGCCTTTTGACCCAGCTATAACACTTTTAGGAATATACCCCAAGAACACCATAGCACTGTTTGGAAAGAAGAAATGCACTCCCATATTTATGGCAGCATTGTTCACAATAGCGAAGATCTGGAAACAGCCCAAGTGTCCGTCAGTAGACGAGTGGATTAAAAAGCTTTGGTACATATATACTATAAAATACTACTCAGCATAAGAAATGATGACATTGGATCATTTACAACAACATGGATGGACCTTGATAACATTATACTGAGCGAAATAAGTGAATCAGAAAAAAACTAAGAACTACATGATTCCATACATAGGTGGGACATAAAAATGAGATTCAGAGACATGGACAAGAGTGTGGGGGTTACGGGGAGGGAGGGAGGAGAGGGAGGGGGCTGGGGGAGGGGAGGGGCACAAAGGAAACTAGTCAGAAGGCGACAGAAGACAATAGGACTTCGAGTGATGGGAATGCAGCATAATCAAATGTCAAAATAACCTAGAGATGTTTTCTCTGAACATATGTACCCTGATTTATCAATGTCACCACATTAAAATTAAAGAAATAAACAACTAAATTGCTGCAACTAGGATTTCACATTTTCTATCTCTCTTCTTGCATCTCTCTCTCCATTAAATAAATAAATAAATAAAATGAAAAAAAAGACTTGTGTACCTTTTAACAGATATCATTTTTATAGCAAAAATAAATATATAAATAACACTTATTTATATTTTTATGAAAATAAAAATTTTTAAATGTGACTGAATTGAGATATTTATGAAACATTTTAATAGTATATTTTGTCAAAGTTTGTTCATGAATTATTTAAATTGAAGTTTTTTAGATCTATGCTTCTTAAACTGTGTGTAATGAAGTTTCTTTTTTTTTTAAAATAATTTTATTTTTTTAATGGGGCAACATCAATAAATTAGGATACATATATTCAAAGATAACATGTCCAGGTTATCTTGTCTTTCAATTATGTTGCATACCCATCACCCAAAGTCAGATTGTCCTCTGTCACCTTCTATCTAGTTTTCTTTGTGCCCCTCCACCTCCCCCTTTCCCTCTTCCTTTCCCCCCTTCCCCTGTAACCACCACACTCTTATCAATGTCTCTTAGTTTCATTTTTATGTCACACCTACGTATGGAATAATGCAGTTCCTGGGTTTTTTCTGATTTACTTATTTCACTTCGTATCATGTTATCAAGATCCCACCATTTTGCTGTAAATGATCCAATGTCATCATTTCTTATGGCTGAGTAGTATTCCATAGTGTATATGTGCCACATCTTCTTTATCCAGTCATCTATTGATGGGCTTTTTGGTTGTTTCCGTGTCCTGGCCACTGTGAACAATGCTGCAATGAACATGGGGCTGCATGTGTCTTTACATATCAATGTTTCTGAGTTTTGGGGGTATATACCCAGTAGAGGGATTGCTGCGTCATAAGGTAGTTCTATTTTCAGTTTTTTGAGGAACCACCATACTTTCTTCCATAATGGTTGTACTACTTTACATTCCCACCAACAGTGGATGAGGGTTCCTTTTTCTCCACAGCCTCTCCAACATTTGCTATTACCTGTCTTGTTAATAATAGCTAATCTAACAGGTGTGAGGTGGTATCTCATTGCAGTTTTGATTTGTATTTCTCTAATAACTAAAGAAGATGAGCATCTTTTCATATATCTGTTGGCCATTTGTACTTCTTCCTGGGAGAAGTGTCTGTTCATGTACTCTTCCCATTTTTTTATTGGATTGTTTGTTTGTTTGTTGTTGAATTTTATGAGTTCTTTGTATATTTTGGATATTAGGCCCTTATCTGAGCTGTTGTTTGAAAATATCATTTCCCACTTAGTTGGCTTTCTGTTTATTTTGTTATCAGTTTCTCTTGCTGAGCAAAAACTTTTTAGTCTGATGTAGTCCCATTCATTAATTTTTGCCTTCACTTCTCTTCCATTGGAGTCAAATTCATAAAATGCTCTTTAAAACCCAGGTCCATGAGTTTAGTACCTATGTCTTCTTCTATGTACTTTATTGTTTCAGGTCTTATGTTTAGATCTTTGATCCATTTTGAGTTAATTTTAGTACAGGGGGACAAACTGTAGTCCAGTTTCATTCTTTTGCATGGGGCTTTCCAGTTTTCCCAGCACCATTTATTGAAGAGGCTTTATTTTCTCCATTGTGTGTTGTTGGCCCCTTTATCAAAAATTATTTGACTATATATATGTGGTTTTACTTCTGGACTTTCTATTCTGTTCCATTGGTCTGAGTGTCTACTTTTCTGTCAATACCATGCTGTTTTGATTGTCGTGGCCCTATAATATAGTTTGAAGTCAGGTATTGTAATACCCCCAGCTTAATTCTTTTTCTTTAGGATTGCTTTGGCTATTCGGGGTTTTTTATAGTTTCATATAAATCTGATGATTTTTTGCTCTATTTCTTTAAAAAATGTCATTGGAATTTTGATGGGAATTGCATTAAATTTGTATATTGCTTTGGGTAATATGGCCATCTTGATTATATTTATTCTTCCTAACCAAGAACAAGGAATATTCTTCCATCTCATTATATCTTTTTCAATTTCTCTTAACAATGGTTTATAGTTTTCATTATATAAGTCCTTTACATTCTTTGTTATGTTTATTCCTAGATATTTTATTTTCTTTGTTGCAATTGTGAAGGGGATTATTCTTTTGAGTCCGTTCTCAGTTGTTTCATTGTTGGCATATCGAAAGGCTATTGACTTCTGTATGTTAATTTTGTACTTTATTGTACAAAATAAAGTATTTTGTACTTTATTTTGCGACCTTATTGTATTGGATTATTGTTTCTAGTAGTCTTTTTGTGGATTCTTTGGGGTTATCGATGTATAGCAGGGGTCCCCAAACTTTTTACACAGGGGCCAGTTTACTGTCCTTCAAACCGTTGGAGAGCCGGACTATAAAAAAAAACTATGAACAAATCCCTATGCACACTGCACATACTTATTTTAAAGTAAAAAAACAAAACGGGAACAAATAGAATATTTAAAATAAAAAACAAGTAAATTTAAATCAAGAAACTGACCAGTATTTCAATGGGAACTATGGGCCTGCTTTTGGCTAATGAGATGGTCAATGTGCTCCTTTAATTGACCACCAATGAAAGAGGTGCCCCTTCCGGAAGTGCAGCAGGGGCCGGATAAATGGCCTCAGGGGGCCACATGTGGCCCGCGGGCCGTGGTTTGGGGACCCCTGATGTATAGGATCATATCATCTGCAAAAAGTGATACCTTTACTTCTTCTTTTCCGATATGGATGCCTTTTATTTCTTTGTCTTGTCTGATTGCTCTGGCTAGAACCTCTAGTACCACATTAAATAAAAGTGAAGAGAAAGGACAACACTGTCTTTTTCCTGATTTAAGGGGGAAAGCCTTCAGTTTAGTGTCATTTAATATGATGTTAGTTGATGGTTTATCATATATGGCCTTTATCATGTTGAGATATTTTCCTTCTATACCCATTTTGTTGAGAGTCTTAAACATAAAATTGTGTTGTATTTTATCGAAAGCCTTTTCTGCGTCTATTGATAAGATCATGTGGTTTTTGTTCTTTGTTTTGTTGATATGGTGTATTACGTTAACCATTTTAGGTATGTTGAACCATCCTTGAGATTCTGGGATGAATCCCACTTGATCATGATGTATTATTTTTTTAATATGTTGTTGTAATCAATTTGCTAGTATTTTGTTTAGTATTTTAGCATCTGTATTCATTAGAGATATTGGTCTGTAGTTTTCTTTTTTTGTGCCATCCTTGCCTGGTTTTGGTATGAGGGTTATGTTGGCTTCATAAAATTTGTTTGAAAGTATTGCTTCTTCTTCAATTTTTTGGAAGACTTTCAGTAGAATAGGAACCAGGTCTTCTTTGAATGTTTGATAAAATTCTCTGGTATAGCCGTCAGGGTCTAGACTTTTATTTTTGTGGAGGTTTTTAATGTTTTTTTCTATTTCTTCTCTACTAATAGGTCTGTTTAGGCTTTCTGCTTCTTCTTGACTCAGTCTAGGAAGGTTGTATTTTTCTAGGAATTTATCCATTTCTTCTAGGTTGTTGAATTTAGTGGCATAAAGTTTTTCATAGTATTCTATAATAATTCTTTGTATATCTACGGTGTCTGTGGTGATTTCTCCTCCTTCATTTTGGATTTTGTTTATATGAGTTCTTTCTCTTTTTTCCTTGGTAAGTCTTGCCAAGGGTTTGTCAATTTTGTTGATCTTTTCAAAGAACCAGCTCTTTGTTCTATTAATTTTTTCTATAGTTTTACTGTTCTCTATTTCATTTATTTCTGCTCTGATTTTTATTATCTCCTTTCTTTGGCTGGTTTTGGGTTGTCTTTGTTCTTCTTTTTCTAGTTCCTTAAGGTGCGAAGTTAAGTGGTTTACTTGTGCTCTCTCCTGTTTGTTCATATATGCCTGAAGTGATATGAACTTCTCTCTTATCACTCCTTTTGCTGCATCCCATAGATTCTGATATGTCGTATTGTCATTTTCATTAGTCTGTATATATCTTTTGATCTCTGCACTTATTTCTTCTTTGACCCATTCATTTTTTAAAAGTATGTTGTTTAGTTTCCACATTTTTGTGGGATTTTTTTCCTCTTTTTTGCAGTTGAATTTAGTTTCAAGGCTTTATGATCAGAAAATATGCTTGGTACAACTTCGATTTTTCTGAATTTGCTGATGTTGTTTTTGTGGCCCAACATATGGTCATTTCTTGAGAATGATCCATGTACACTGGAGGAAAATATATACTCAGTCACTTTGGGATGAAATGTCCTGTAGATGTCTATCATATCCAGGTGCTCTAGTGTTTTGTTTAAGGCCACTATATCTTTGTAGATTCTCTGTTTGGATGACTGATCTAGAGCCGTCAGCGGTGTATTGAGGTCTCCAAGTATGATTGTATTTTTGTCAGTTTTTGTTTTAAGGTCAATAAGTAGCTGTCTTATATATTTTGGTGCTCCTTGGTTTGGTGCATATATATTAAGAATTGTTATGTCTTCTTGATTCAGTGTCCCCTTAGCCATTATGAAATGGCCATGTTTGTCTCTGAGTACTTTTGTTGTCTTGTAGTCAGCATTATCAGATATGAGTATTGTTACGCCTGCTTTTTTTTGGATGTTATTTGCTTGGAGTATTGTTTTCCAGCCTTTCACTTTGAATTTGTTTTTATCCTTGTTACTTAGATGAGTTTTCTGTAGGCAGCATACAGTTGGATTTTCTTTTTTAATACATTCTGCTATTCTGTGTCTTTTTATTGGTGAGTTTAATCCGTGTACATTTATTGTAATTATTGACACTTGTGAGTTCCCTATTGCCATTTTATACATTGCTTTCTGTTAGTTTTGTGTCTTGTTTGATCCTTCTCTTTCGTTTTTTTCTCTTTTGATTTATTTGGTTGTATTCCATACATCTTTCCTCTGTTGCTATCTTTTTTATCTCATTTGCTTCTGTGGTGGTTTTTTCAATGGTGGTTACCTTTAAGTGATGAAAAGGGTTCCTACCCTGTTCATTGTAGCGCACTATTTTGTGAGTACTTTTGTTCTCCATCGTCCTTTGCTACTGTTAATCTCCATCCTCTCCTCCCCTTTCTTTTCGTTGTTGTCACAGTTTAAATTTGGTTTTATTGTGTTCTTCTTGGAGCTTTTACTTGTGGCTTTATTATTTTTGTTCTCTGTATCTGATTGGAGAACCTCCTTTAGTACTTCCTGGAGTGGGTGTTTTCTGATGATAAATTTTCTCATCTTTTCTGTATCTGTGAATGTTTTTATTTCTCCTTCATATTTGTAGGATTGCTTTGATGGGTATAGTATTCATGGCTGAAAGTTCCTCTCTTTCAGGACTTTAAATATTGGGGTCCACTCTCTTCTAGCTTGTAGAGTTTCTTCTGAGAAATCTGATGATAATCTAATGGGCCTTCCTTTATATGTTGTATTCTTCTTTTCCCTGGCTGCCTTGAGAATTTTTTCTTTGCAGTTGGTTTGTGCCAATTTCATTATGATGTGCCTTGGAGTAGGTTTGTTGGGGTTAAGAAAACTCAGAGTTCTGCTTGTTTCTTGAATTTGAGGCTTTAGTTTTTTCCACAGGTTTGGGAAGTTCTCATCTATTATTTGTTTGAGTATGTTCTCCATTCCATTTTCTCTCTCTTCTCCCTCTGATATACCTATTATTTTTATGTTATTCTTTCTGATGGAGTCAGATAATTCTTATAGAGCTATCTCATTTTTTTTTAATTTTTGAGTCTCTTTCTTCTTCTCTCTGTTGTGCCTCAAGTTGCTTGTCTTCTATTTCACTAATCCTCTCTTCTATCTGGCCTGTTCTATTAGCTAAGCTTGTTACTTCATTTTTCAGCTCGTGGATTGAGTTTTTTCATCTCTGTTTGATTTGTTTTTATAGTTTCAATTTCCTTGGAAATATATTCTTTGTGTTCATTGAGTTGTTTTCTGAGCTCCCTATATTGCCTTTCTGTGTTTTTTTTGTATATCTCTGAGTATTTTTAAGATTTCTATCTTGAATTCTCTGTCATTTAGCTCCAAGGTTTCCAATATATTAAATTTTTTCTCCATAGATTTTTCCTCATCTATCTGTGTTACCTCTCTTTCTTTTGTATCCACGATATTCAATTTTCTCTTCCTTAATGGCATATGAAGGTGGTTTTGTTCATAGTATTAATGAGATTTAATAAAGAATAAAAAGTTAAAAAAATAAAAAATCGAAAAAAGTTGTTTTTTTAAAAAAATTAATAATGAAATAAAGAAAAATAAAATAAAATAAAAATTATAAAAAGGAAATTATTTCCCCCCCTTTTTTTCCTCTCCTCTCCTCTCCCCTCTTTCTTGAGAAAATCTTGTGGTGAACTGTGAATTATATTGTATTAAATAGAACAAACAATGCCTGTAATGGAGGGCCTGAATTGGGGAAAAGTAATAAAGTGGCAATAAATAAATAAATAAATAAAATAAAAATGGGGGTATGGACCCACAAAAAGCAAATAAGGAAAAAATTTGGATCAAGAATAAAATGATTTGTGTTTAGGTGTTGGTTGACTAAGAGTTATGATTAGAGGAATAAGATTGAAACAGGAAAATGGGGGGACAAATTGAAAAATTACTATTGTATTTAGTGGAACAAGAGCTTGATAAAATGGAGAGCCAGGGATGGGAGCACTGGTAGTGAGTTAAAAAGGTGAAGTAAACCCCCCCCAAATGCCACAAACATAAGTTTGAGTCCCAGTTAAGATAATTTGTTCATCATTGAGGTTTGAATGAGAGGAGACGTAAAGGAGAAAGGAAGAAACTAATATAGAGGGAGAAAAGAAAGAGAGAGAGAGAAAAAAGAGAGAACCACTAAAAGAAGAAAAAAGAAAAAAGAGGAGAGAGAGAGCGAGAGAGAGTTAAGGGTTTTGGAGTGCAACCCTCATAGAGAGAAAGGAAGAGGAAAGAAAAGATAATGGGAGATGTAACACTAATGGGTAGTGTAGTTCAAGGAGAGGAGAGAGTAAGACCAGTAGAGAGTTAAATGATCAAATTGGAGGAGGAAAAAAAAATCAAGGATGAAGATAAGAGAAACAACCGAACAAATATAATAATAAAATGGGATAGGTTATAAAGTCTGCGGATTATTCTTGATTTTGAGAGGTTATCTTCTTGCTTTTTCTTTTCTCTCCCTCTTCCTGGCCTGAATTGGGGAAAAGTAATAAAGGAGCAAAAAATAAATAAATAAATAAAATGAAAAGGGGGGTATGGACCCACAAAAAGCAAATAAGGAAAAAATTTGGATCAAGAATAAAATGATTTGTGTTTAGGTGTTGGTTGACTAAGAGTTATGATGAGAGGAATAAGAGGGAAACAGGAAAATGGGGGGACAAATTGAAAAATTACTATTGTATTTAGTGGAACAAGAGCTTGATAAAATGGAGAGCCAGGGATGGGAGCACTGCTAGTGAGTTAAAAAGGTGAAGTAAACCCCCCCCCCAAATGCCACAAACATAAGTTTGAGTCCCAGTTAAGATAATTTGTTCATTATTAAGGTTTGAATGAGAGGAGACGTAAAGGAGAAAGGAAGAAACTAATATAGACGGAGAAAAGAAAGAAAGAGAGAGAGAAAAAAGAGAGAACCACTAAAAGAAGAAAAAAGAAAAAAGAGGGGAGAGAGAGAGAGTTAAGGGTTTTGGAGTGCAACCCTCATAGAGAGAAAGGAAGAGGAAAGAAAAGATAATGGGAGATGTAACACTAATGGGTAGTGTAGTTCAAGGAGAGGAGAGAGTAAGACCAGTAGAGAGTTAAATGACCAAATTGGAGGAGGAAAAAAAAAATCAAGGATGAAGATAAGAGAAACAACCAAACAAATATAATAATAAAATGGGATAGGTTATAAAGTCTGCGGAATATTCTTGATTTTGAGAGGTTATCTTCTTGCTTTTTCTTTTCTCTCCCTCTTCCTGGTTGGTGACTTTGTACCCTGGGTTCTGCCCCTTTGGCACACTCAGGTAGAGGTTTGCAGTTGATAAGTCTGTATGGCGATGTCATGTATTGTGCTTTAGTCATGTAGGCAGTCGTGGCTCATTAGCATTTAAAGGCTCCGACAGTGAGAGTCCGTGTTCCTGGAGCCTCTTTCCTAGTCTTTCCTTCCTCAATTAGTAGCCTGATAATCCAGCTATGGTGTTGCTGCTGCCTCTGCCTGGATAGTAAGAGGCTCAAAGAGCTGGCCACTCCCCACTCTATTCCCACTCAGCACAGGGCTCTGGGTAAGCCTCAATCAGTCAGAGCTGCTAGCATAATCAGCCGGGGCTTCCGCCCACTCAAAGACCTCTGGCTCTGCCACTCTGTCCAGTAACACAGGCGGGCACCTACTCCTGGGGAGCTTGGAGGAAACTCTCGCTCACTATCTGCACACTCAGACCAGGATGTCAGGCCGGAAGTCTCGCCCTCTGAGTGAAACCCCCCGCCCGCACTGAAAAGTTCCAGTGTTAGAATTAGCTCTCGCTCCATCCCATGTGCAGCTTTTTCAAGGCGCTGGGGCGGCCTGAGATTATGCTTTCAGCCCACTCAAAGGCCACTGACTTTGCCCCTCTGTGGGATAACACGGGCTCCCACTCCTGAGTTGCTGGGAGGAGTCTCTTGCCCACTCTTCGTTTGCGCCGACCAGGATATCAGGCCAGCCGCCTCACCCTCTGAGTGAAACCCCTCCCGCATGGACAAGTTCCAGCATTGGAATTAGTTCTCACTCCCTTCCCGTGTGCGGCTTCCTGAGGGCGCTGGGGTGGCCCGAGATTCCGCTTTTGGCTCACACATGCCCCTGACTCTGCCCCTCTGTGGGATAACACGGGCGGGTACTGGCCGAGGCACTCGGAGGAATCTCTCGCTCACTATCTGCACGCGCAGACCAGGATATCAGACCAGCGGCCTCACCCTCTGAGTGAAACCCCCTCCTGCACAGAAAAGTTCCAACGGTGGAATTAGTTCTCGCTCCCTCCCCATGCACAGCTCCCCCAGGGCACTGGGGCGGCCCGGAGATTCCACTTTCAGCCCACACAAATGCCTCTGACTCTGCCCCTCTGTGGGACAACACAGGCGCACACTCCTGGGGCTTTGGAAGGAATCTCTCACCCACTATCTGTGTGCGCCAACCCAGAGATCAGCGAAAATGGCTGCCCTGCTTGTCTTTCTTTGTCTGGGTTTGGCGCGAACGTTAACTGTATTGCCCGGGTTGTCACAGGAACAGTTTTTCCTCGGCTTGGATCTCCGTGCCACAGCCTGGTTCGACCATTTGTGACACGGCCTGGATCTATTCACCCCCTTTGCCTGCCTTAGTTTCTATATTCTCAGTTTCCAGTGAAAGCTGCCCTGTTTAGGTTAGTGAGGAAGGCGGAGGATTTCTTACTCCCTATTTCCTTTGGGGTTTGGTTATATATTTAGCCAATTTTTCGCTCGATCATACCTTCGGGTGTATTGCGAAACATCTGGAGGCTCCAAGGATAGGTTTTTCTGTTTCTGGTTGAAGATTTTGTTGAGTTTTGGGGGAGATTTATCGATATCGCTTCCTACCCCGCCATTACTCTCGAAGTTTCTTTTTTTATTACTCTGTTGAGGATTGACATTTTTTGTTGTATGCTCTATACCAGTGGCAGTCAACCTGGTTCCTACCACCCACTAGGGGGCGCTCCAGCTTTCAGGAATTGAAATAACAAATGCTGACCTCTCTTCCTGATGTCAGAACAAACAGAAATTGGAGAAAGGAAAAAAAAGTTCTACATTTTGTTACCATGCCAATTGTTTTTTATTTAACTTTATTCATTTTTATATTTTTGAATAATAAGCAACTATATATTCTTTGACAGGATTGTTCTTGATGCTAATGTTGGGTTGTTCTTGATACAATCAGGAAAGAATGTTTAATCCCAAATCTCCGGTTTAAAGTAGGAATAAAATATTTTTAAAATCTTCAAAGAGCAGATATTGTTTAGCTATAAGCTATATAAAGCCTGGTGAAAAGGTTAAAATGAGAAAGTTGAAAAACACTTTAAAATGTTAAGTTATAGTATTACTCCACCCAATGGATTTCTGTTGAATTTCACTTGTGTTGAGAAACATTATGTATACTAGATGCCATCTGAATTCATATTTGCTCCTAAAAATGTGAAATGATTAATGATGCAGATTGCGAAAGGCTGGTAGAAAATACATCCACACATAAACAGTTTTTGATATGTGTGAAAAACTTGGAGTGAATATATTTTCTATTTAAAACAACCATTTTTTATTTTCCATTAATTTGTCTATATCTCTCTCTCTATATATATACTTAATGAAAATGTCAATAAAATTCATTTTTCTTTTTTAGGATGTTAAGAAACATTTTACAAGGTGCTGATGAATAGTTTTCAAGTTGTCTCCATGATAATAAGGTTATGCTTCTTAGCTCTTGTATCATGTATTTAATTGGCTGTGACTTATAATCCAATAATAGTTCAATAAAAACAGAAGTGAGATAATTGGATTTTACTTCTACCTTTCCATTAACTTGGCTTGCTATTGTAGGCAAATAATTTAATATCTTTACTTTGGTTTCCTCTTCAGCGAAATGAAGACAACCACATTAACATCTTCCCCCCTCAACATTAGCATCAAGAATTAATTCAGGCAATGACTGGATAGAATCAGAGGTACATGAACAAAATTTTTATTAATATTTTGCAAGATAACATCAGTACTTTATTTCTCAGAGCAGTTTAGAAATATAAGCAACCTGCCTGACCTGTGGTGGCGCAGTGGATAAAGCGTCGACCTGGAATGCTGAGGTTGCCAGTTTAAAACCCTGGCCTTGCCTGGTCAAGGCACATATGGGAGTTGAAGCTTCCTGCTCCTCCCCTGCTTCTCTCTCTCTCTCTCTCTCTCTCTCTCTCTCTCTCCCCTCTAAAAAAAAGAAATATAAGCAACCTAATATTTTTTTCTTGAAAACTATATCCACATAAGTAATCATAAAAAATAAACAAGATTGTAATAAAACCAATAAAAATGAATAAAATAAGTGGCAATGGAGATTAGTTTAGTTTAACATAAGAAATAATTTAATATGCTTTGTGAATGTTAAAGTAAGGCATAAGCTGCTGAAAATATTTTCAAATATAGTGGCTTAAATAAGACAGAAGTGATTTTTCCATTTAATGTAAGAGTCTGTCTGAATAGGTATCCAAGCTGGTAGGAAGATTGTATCATTCATATCCATTACTATAAATTTAGTGATAGAGTCACACAACTTTTATAGAGGTTGGAAAATATTATTCTTAAGTGGCTTACTATATTACCAGGGAAAAGGGGTAAAAGGTTTTTTGTGGGGTTTTTTTTTGCTTTATTTTATTTTAGACTAGCTTTTTGTGAGTTATATTTATACTTAGCTTGGTTTCTCAGAACAGTTTGTGAAACAATTGCATCATCAGAAAGAAATACCCTACATTTATTACCTAGTTGGTCTCATCTCATACCATTGCTTTAAATTCCATTTATATATTGATTCATTTTTTTTTTACAGTGACAGAGAGTCAGAGAGAGGGATAGATAGGGACAGACAGATAGGAAGGGAGAGAGATGAGAAGCATCAATCGTCAGTTTTTTGTTGCGACACCTTAGTTGTTCATTGATTGCTTTCTCATATGTGCCTTGACTGTGGGCCTTCAGCAGACTGAGTAACTCTTTGCTCAAGACAGCGACCTTGGGTCGAAGCTGGTGATCTTTCCTCAAACCAGATGAGCCTGCGCTCAAGTTGGTGATCCCCTGGTCTCGAACCTGGGTCCTCTGCATCCCAGTCTGATGCTCTATCCACTGCGCCACCACCTGCTCAGGCGATTCATATATTGATTCTTAAATTAGGAATTTTAGCTTTGATCCCTGCTGGAAATAAACCAGAATGATACAGTGAATAGTTTACTCACTTATTTACTTGGTTGCATAACATCTCAGATTTAACATATCAAATCACTCAGTGGCAACGACATCCAACTAATATCTAGAAACCATATTTGATTTTTCCCTTTACATGAAGCCAATTCCTGACATTTCCATTTTGTTTTTCTTTCATTTTTAATAGAAACCTTAAGTTTTAAATGGGCATGTGGCATCCCAGTTACAGATTATATTTCCAGCTTCCTTTGCAGGAAGGTGTGGTCACATGACTAAGCCTGTTTAATGGGATATAAAGTTACATGTGCAATTTGCAGGTTATACTCATAAAAGAAGTGGTGAAAAATGGAACTCTCATACTCTCACACAAATTTTAGAGAAACTTTATTTATAAGAGACAAAACTAGACAGGGTCAAATATCCTTTAAAAGATAAATGTATAAACAAATTGTGGTATGTCTGTCCAGTGGAATAGTTATCAGCAACAAAGGAGAACACAACATAGAACAGTTTATGGAACATTGTGATGAGTGAAGGAAGCTTTATACAAAAGAGTACAAATGGCATGTTTACATTTATAAGACATTCTACAATAAGAAAAATTATTCAACAGTGGCAAAAAGCAGAGCAATGCTTGTATTGACTACAAATAGAGAAGCAGAAACTTTTGGAAGTTATTTGGAAATAATATATATTTTTTATATCTTGATTTTAGTTGTAGTTATACAGGTATATACATTTTCCAAAACTTAGTGACTGTAAACTAAAAATGTATATAATTTATTGTATATGTATATAGCATATATATTTCAATAAAATTCAGTAAAAAATATGGCCTTATTACAGAAGAGACCAAATGGTGACAAATAAAAATCAATCATGTTGAAAAGAAGCAATTCTCAGAAATAGGAATACAGATAACCATTAGAAAATGTTCAGATTTGGTATGAAGTAAATGCAAATTTAAGATATGATTTTCATATATTATTTTTTAACAAAGCAGAAGATTTAAGTTTCTGGTGTGGCCTGTAAGAAGTTTGGAAGACACCATCTAGTCCTAACAAGTCAAAAAGTGAACAAATTGAAAAATTAACCATGTGTCTTAGATCCATAAGGGAAGTAAAATCACTAGGCAAATCACTGCCCCCAAATTGTAGGGACCAACAGGCAAATGCAGAGAATCACAACTTACTGGAACAGAAACTTCCTTCCGAACCAGTGTCAAGGTTGGGGAACCTGAGCTGTAATTAAAGAATCCCTGGAGGCACAATGAGAACAACTCAGAGGCTTAAAAACTACAGGGGGACCTCGTCTTTGAAATGACTGCTTGTAAGTTTTGCTTTCTGAAATTCTACCAGTTTCTCACAGTGAATAATGGAGAAAAATCTCCACATGTTTCCTTAGAAAAAGGGAAGAAGAAATCATTTCAAAATATTCTAGAGCATTCTGTTTTTCTTAAGAAGTTCTATCTTTTGGAGAACTTGTTTAACCAAATGCATTAGCCATTCTGCTCCACCTAAAGTGGAGGTGAAACAACTGAGGAGCATACAAGAAGTACACAGTCCAGCAACACAAGGCTCACTAAAGGCCTGAGATTTAATCATGGAATTTGAATGTTTCTCTTCTGCTTACACCTTCCACCACATTACTAACAGCCTACTCTACATATAACAGTTCCTTTTATTATAGTATTGTAGTTAGTTATCAACAAATAAAGGAAGCACATGAAAGTAAACATTAAATCTTTCCAACTAGGAAGCTGCAGCCTCTGTCAAAAGGACTTAATCCTGGAGCAGGCAGGAAAGGCTGGCTTATTACCAAGGAAAGAGATAAACAGTAGGGGAAATCCCTTTTCTGGGTGGCTGTGCAGGAGAATCCTGATGACAAAGCAGAACTCTGAGACATGCCCAGTAGAAGCCAAAGTAATGGCCATAAAGGGGAAGAGTCTAACCTGGAACAATATGGGCAGAAGACCATATAGGATAAAGGAACCATATTTAGAAAATCCAGGAAAGGGAATGGGTAGGTAGAATGCCCAGCACAAATTCAGGGTTAGAAAAAAGATTGGTTAGTTTGAAAGGAAGGCTGCTCTCTCCCAAGCCCAAGAAAACATAATCAAAGCTAAACAAAAGCTCAAGTTTCATTATTTTGTTTTCTCTCCATAGCAGTGGGGCAAGCTAGGTATGGAAGCCGCACTGGCTGAGGCTTAGTGCCAAAAGTGGACAAGATGGGAACAGAGACTGTGAGACTCCTAGATCCTCAGATGCCAGCCTAATGGCAGAGCAGCTCTGGGTCCTAGCCCTTCTCCTGGGCTTGCAGCCCCGGAGGCTAAATTTCTTCTATGGTGAGCCCAAGCTAATCCACCTTGTAGTCACTGATGAGGGAGTACAGTAGCCTCTTCAAAGCCATCTATGCACTGTGTGCTTTTTCATTAAATCTTGCTACTGTACCTCATATCCTCCTATACATGTGTGTCTCATGACTTTGCAAGAACTGATTTCTAGTCCAGTCTGGCAGATCCACTTTGGTCCTGGTCCATGTTCAGCTACACTTTCACCCACATAGCATGTTCACACATCAAGAAAAAAATTGCAAGACATTCCAAAAGATGGAAAAAATATTCCCCCAAAACATAGTTTGAAGAGACAAAACAAGGATCAGAACCAGATTTAGATATAGCAGAGATAAAAGGATCAGAATGGGTGTTTAGAACAACTGTAGTTAATATATTACAGGGTACAAAGGCTAGACTAGACATCATGCAAGAACAGAATGGCAATGTAAGCAGAGAGATGATATTCTAAGGAAAAAAACACAAGAGAAACAGTAGAAATTTAAAAAATAAACTGTAAAAGAAATGAGGAATGCCTTTGATGAGCTTTTTCATATTGTGGACAGCGTGTGTCTGAGAGTTTCTCAGCATGAGAATATCTCACTATGAGAATATGGAATATGGAATATCTCATATTCCAAAACTGAAAAACAACTGGATAAGAGAACAGCAACAACAACAAAAAAATCAGAATAGTATATCCAAGTGCTGTGGAAAAATTGTAGAAACTATAATATACATGTGATGGGAATATCAGAAGGAAGAGAAAGACAGAAAGAAATAGAAGAAAAGTTTGAAACAATGACTGAGAATTTCTCTAAATTAATGTCAAACACTATCTACAGATATAGGAAGTTTAGAGAACATCAAACAAAATAAATGCCTTAAAATCACACATAAAGATATCATTCTCAAATTATAGAAGATCAAAGATTAACAAAAAAATTTTTTTAAAGAAAGCCAGAGGGAGAAACACCTAACCTAGAGAAGAGTAAAGTTAAGAATTAAATTGATTTCTCCTTAGAAAGCATGTAAGCCAGAAGAGTGAAGTAAAATATTTAAAGTGTTGAGAGAAAACAAAATTCTAACAACCTAGAATGCTGGACCTTCAAGAGTTAACCTAGAATTATCATTCAAGAGGAAAGAAGAAATAGAGAATTTTCAGACAAACAAAAGTTGGGGAATTTGTTTCTAGTAGACTTGCCTTGAAAGAACTATTAAAAGGAGTTCCTTAGAGAGATAGAAAATGATACAGGACAGATACAGACCCACATTAAAAGATACAAGAAGTGCACGAGAAAAAGTCAAAGTAAAAAGGGGATGTTGAGTGGAACATGGGGGTGGGGAGGATATATTCAGTGGAACATTTGAATCTATGTAAACACAATTAAAATCAATAAAAAAAGAAAAACTTATTTTTCTTATTCTTAATTATTCTAACAAATAGAAATTTGTATAAAATAATAATAACAACAATGCATACAACTTTGTAAGCACATTTATTATTTATCAATAAAAAAATGATAGTAATGATATAATTGAAGTGAGGAATGAATTAGGATTATTTTATTACTATAAATTACACTACCAGTAAAGCAAGATAGTGTTATTTGAAAATGGGTTTGGGTTAGTTAAAAATATGTACCAACAAGAGCAGCTAAAAAAAATTTCTAAAAAAAGTATAATTGATATGCTAAGAGAGAAAATGGAATCATATAAAATGTTCAATTAAAACCACTAAAACAGAAAAAGAGTGAAAGACTAGAATAAGAACAAAGAACAAGAGAGAGGAGAGATCTACAGAGGTATTATTAGACATTAAAAAATAACTCCAGGCACATAAACTTCATAACCTAGATGATATGAACAACTCCTTGAAAGACACACTCTGTGGAAACACACAAAAAGAAAGAGACTAGACCTACGTCTATTAAGGAAATTAAATCAATAATGAATAATTTTCTAACACAGAAAGCACTAGGCCTACACTGTAAATTTTACCAAAAACTTGAGAAAAAATTATATAAAATTTGTGCAACCTCTTTCAGAAGATAGGAGCTAAGGGAATACTTCCTAATTAATTATATGAGGGTGCATTACCTTAATACCAAAACCAGACAAGGTGTTATAAAAGGAAAAACTATAAGCCAATATCTCTCCTGAACATAGATGCAAAAATCTTTCTTCAGTCCCATAAACGTGAGGACCACCCTTCTTTGCTCAGCCTCTCATGCTATCAACTCCAAGTCCACTAATGATTTTTTCAAGTAAATATTGGATCTTTTTACTTGCCTTTAAATTTGCTTCCTCTATCTTGGCCTAACCCACTAACTAATACCTACCAGAGTAAAGAAATGTCCACTTAGTCTCCACTTCCCGGAGTTGTACAACTCACACAATTTCTTTCCATTTCCCTATGTCTAAGCCCCTTTTATGTTTTAGTAATGGTGAAAATTTTTAGATTTTTCTGAACTTATTATATTCTAACACACTCTGGGGAAGTGTGCACATGCTTTTTTCTTTTTCAGTATAGACACTTACTGATTTCAACCATTCCCCCAAAATAGTCTGGATCTCCTACTCAACCATCTTGACCAAATCTAGATAAGGCACAGCTTATGCTTAGAAGCCTTTCTTGAGCCTCAACTGTTGAGTGGGTTAATGTTCTTTCTCTGTGCTCCTACAGTATCATGTTCACACACAGTTTAGCAGTTATTAGTACAAATTCTTGTATCTTCAATCTAGACTACTTCTCTGGAAGTACAGAATACAAATCTGTCTTGACCATGGATGTAGCCATTATCTATCAAAGTACCTGAAACAGAGTAAGTCCTCGATAAGTATTTAGTAAATACCTATACCCTCATGAAAGCTAGCTACATTAGATGCATATTGTTTTCTGAATTAATGTGAAGATGAATACACCAGTCATGTTAACTCACAGTGGATATTAGAATGTTAAATCTAGTTTGTTGTATAACAGAGAGAATTATGACAGCTCTCTTTGAATGTTTTGAGAGCAACTTCTGCAAAGGTAAGGCTGTTATTATAAAATGTTTCACAAAATCTGATGAAAAAAATTGTCCTTGGGGATCAGAACTGTAGGAAAATAAAGCTGATGAAAGAAAATTACTGTTAGACATTTCATGTCAAACAAACCCTGTAACTCTTTGTTTTGTGCCTCCCAGCTTAAGTGCATAAGAGAAAAATGCAAATTTTCCAATTGAAGTACAGCTAACAGTGCATAAAATTCAAGAAGACAGTAGGATACACTTATTAAAACTTGGCAAGGATCAGAAATGAATGACTTTTTCTCTGAAATGCCAGCTTTTTTTCTTGTTAAAATGATCTGTTTTCTAAAGCTACAGTAGTTATAAATAATTGTGTACTAGCAAAACTCACAGAGTTCAACTTAGAGCAAACCAAGAAATTAAACTGATTAAAAAACAAACAAGTTTTAGCTTTTTTTTTTTTTTTTTTTGAGAGAATGGCTTCAAAAGAATGTCAGATGACATTTCTTTCTTTGTATATATAGGAATACTAATTAAACTTCTGAGAGGCATATTAATGGTCAACTGTTGTTTAAAACATTTCTCTGGAAACCTGCACTTTGGCCTTGCCTCATAAGTGAAGTTACTTCATATTACAACCCCTGGGCAGTCATTCTAGTCAAGACCCTCTGTTCTGCGCCACTGAAACCACGTCATGCTAGTTTAAGGAACAGGCAAATTTATTTTAAGAACACAGGGGTCTATCCTGGAACCCAAGAGCTAATGTAGTTCATCCTTAAAAAAGGGAAACTTTCATAAATTTCTCTCCCTTTCTCCTTTTTTCCCCTTCCTTTCATCTTTTTCCCATTTTTACTTTCAATGGTCCACATGGCAGAGTATTGTTAACCCAAGAATCTCTGTCTAAATTCCACATTTTTACAAGAGAGAATCTGACTGGTCCAGTTTGGATTCCTGTACAATAAACCACTGCAAGGGTGAGCTGGGTCATACAAAAAAACATTGCTGCCAAGACACAGAAATTATTTTCAGGTAAATGGGGAGGTATGAGGGGTTAATTATCAGAACCAGTTACAGTTGCTTATCAATTTCTGGATGGTACCAAGAGATACTAGCCTTTCATTAGAGAGTGTAGCAATAATAATAGTAATAATAATAATAATAATAATAATGTGTTCTGTTTCAATAAAGTGTCTTTCTAAAGACCTCATAAGGTGATTTCCATTTTTATCTCCTCTAGACCTGTTTTCATGAATCATATATAGGCGAGTCGATATTGACAACAAGTATTTCAGGGACTAATGTCAGTTCTTTTTTTACTACTGCATGTAGTTTATGCTTCTTGGCTGTAAATGTATAAATGGAATAGAATAATTGAGGATCATATTCATGAGTTCATTGACATTGTCAAGCTTATTTGGCAGGACCCTGCAATAAATACTGGTGCATAAGATAGCCAAGTATGGGTTTCATATTGATCTATGTTAGGGATGTTGGATGAATGCCTCTCTCAAAACCATCTACTCCATAGTGTTTTGAAGGCTCTTGGGACATTTTTAAATTATTTCTTTAGCTTTCTCTATATGCTGATGATACCCTATATATATGTATGATCATGTAATATATATGATCGGCCCCTATCACTTTCCCAATAACTATGCCTACATTATACTTGTATCACTTCCTATTGCTTTCTTAACAGTAAACACTTCAAAACTGAACTAATTTTTGTGTCACCTCCTTGTACCCATTCCCATGAACAGTTCCCTATTTCTTGACAACCTCATTTCTTGTCTTCAAGTCCTGTTGGAGTTTAAGAAATCCCCTTGAATCTCTTTCACTTGGACTGTACCTTCTGTCCTGATTTATTCCTGACTCATTATTTCCATCTTAGACTCAGACAACCATATTTTAACCTTGTTCTTTTATTTTCATCTTCTCCTTTTGCTCATCTTCACAATGCTACCAGAATTACCTCTAGAAGATGTTGCAAGTAAGCATATAAGATGTTTGCTTTCTGTTTTAAAGAAAATATTGGAGTTGCACTGTGAGCAATGTGCAATATCTGAGGTGCCTTAAAATTTGTTCACAGCATAACTTTCCATCCTTATCTCTTACCCACATATAACATGTTTCAACCATATAGAAATTCTGGCCATGACATAAACATGGCATGCTCCTATGCACTGTGAATACGCAGTTACTACATTACATATTAATTTTTTGCAAACCCTCTCTTTCCTCAATAGACAGTAGGTGCATGAATATCAGATATGTAGTTTTTGTTCCCCTTTGTATCCCTCTTAAGAGCAGAGCCTGTGACACAAACAGATGTTGGATTAAATGAAGTTATGTCCATTCAACAAGCCTGTACATTTATTTTTCAACTGAGAAGAAATTTCCCACTGTAGGAAGCAGAAACTTATCATATATTGTGATGAGTTTTCTACACTTGTGAAACATCTGTAATAATTGCCTTATGTTATGAAAAATTACTTACTGAAGAATTCCGTGTCACAGATGACAGCCCCATATTACAATGCTGAAAAATATTATAAAAGAACAATGTCATATCCTAAATACAAGTTTCTCCTTTTTCCTTTAAGGTTAGCCCTCAGACACATTTAAATATATTTATGTCATACTAGTTTAGGTGTTTGAGGAGTTTTTCTGTAATTTTATGTTGCTTCTAAAGCTCAGCTACCTTTGACAATTTAAAAAATCCTATACATATGTAATAGGATGTTATATTCAGTTCCTGTCACGGCATGAAATAAGAAGATTCCTCATTTCAAAGTAAGGGTACATTATAAGACTTATGTTAGAGAACTTGTTTTCAATCCTGAACTGACCACCAGCTTCTGCCTATTGAGGAGGATGAGGAGCCAAGAAGTGGCATAGAGATTAAGGGTCCTTTGGGAAGTAGCTGGTGTACTACTGTGAGTCCCATCCCTCTTTAAAAATGTAAGGCTTGTTACTATATAAAATAATTTCAAGAGGGAATGGGGGGGATAAATGTGATGAAAGGAGACTTGACTTGGGGTGGTGAACACAATACAATATACAGATGATGTATTAAAGAACTATACATCTAAAACCTATATAAGCTTATTAACTGTCACCTCAATAAGTTCAATAAAAAAGAAAAAAAAAGAGAAGAAGGGCATAGCTACAACTCTGACTAACAGAAACATTTAAAGAGATGTGAGCAGAAAAAAATAGCATTGATGTAAACTAAGAAGAAACTGGTTAGAATGAGAAGTATCTGAGTCCTGCTCCTGAGGTAAAGGCACACCATTCAGGGGTCCTGTCCCCACTGAGCCAGCCACGGAGAGGCATAAATGCTGAACAGACTGGACAATGTGGAAAATTTACCCCTGTGTCCAAAAGGGTTAATGGAAGATTGTAAGGAGTCTGGGAAAAGTTTGGATTTCCCTAATCTCCCAGTAAACACTTTATTGAAATTCCATATAGTTAGGGGGAGAAAAAGCATTTATATAAGGTCTTTCTTAAAACCGAAGTCAATATTATAAGGTTTGTTTGTGGCAACTTCATTTAAACTTTTCTTTTTAAAAAATGTCTTCATTTTGCCCTTACTTTTGAATTTCACTGGGTTAAAATAATAAATATGATAACAATAATAATTTCAGTAGTGAAGAACCTGCTGTTTTATGTAGAATGTACTTGTTCCACAGTACATTTAATTCATCAATGAAGGAACCCCCAGAATAATACATCTGGTTAAAAAAATGATAGGCTGATTGTATAGGGATATTGACAAAAAATATTGGCATATGATTTCTAGGTTCTATACAAAACTGGTAAATCTACTACAGGGCAGCAAAAGCCTAAGCCATGGAATTATTTTATCTAAAGGAAAGTTACATGCGATGTGTTAGAGCCTTAAGAATCGTAAATGACAATCACAAAACGGTGTATTTTCCTAGAGAATAAGGCAACCTGTGAGTGGGCTCTTAAAGGAGGCATTGAGAGACATGCAGTTCTTCACGTCTTATTTTCATGCTTTGAGCAATGTCAGTTCTAGTCCCTGTCATTTGAAGCATAGTAAGACAAACATCAATGAGTCCTTGCAGTAGTGGACAATGGGCTGGTTTTTGTCTTTCATTTGAGGAACCAGCATGTAGTTGGTAGGCTGGCTGGTTGCTGATCTATGCACCACAGGGGCAGCTCTAATGGCTGTCCTAGCACCCAAAGTGTGGCAGGACAAAGTATACAGGAGCATTTTCTGCAGGTCAGATGTGAAACATGCAAAAATGTAAAGAGAAAATGGGTTCTTTTAAATTCTGTCCAGGAGTACCACTGAGACCCTACAGAGAGAAGTGAAAAAAATTGCTTGACGCTTATAGATTCAGTAACCAAATTTCTGAAGAGGATGCATCACCCACATCTTAAGGAATTTAGGTAAAAGGTCCCCAGTGGATGGGGACGGTGGTCTCTGAGCATTAGACAACTTTGTTGATGGAAGAATGTCTAAGCTTATATAGAATTTTTATAACAATTAATTTGAGTCAAACAGAACATATTCCTGAAAGCAAGATCTCAACAGACTGAGAAAAATGCTTCCTAAAATGACAACGTGCAGCTTCCTTTATGCATTTGAATTAAGGAGAAACTGCAAGGAAGATTCATGAAGTGGAGGACAAAGCAAGCCAAGTATGGAGTTATAGGATAGTTAAGATCATGTGGTCTCTTGGGGATCTGAAAATGGGTATTTTCAAAGCTGTGTTAACTCTGATGCCTGGAAACAGTGAACAGGGCTTGCTTAAGGCAAAGATAAGCCTTTAGCTAAAAAGTTATATGCTTGGGGCAAGACTACGCACCATAAGCCCTGCCCAGTTAGGAATTTACGATCAGATCAATTTGTGAAGTTACTTTCCAAGAACCCTTTTTCCATCCATGGCTTTAAACACCTGGCAGGTTCAGCACCAGTCAAGTCAGAACTTGTCTGCTTTAATCCTTATCCTCACCTGTGATCCTAATACTGGTACAGGCAATACATAAGACTGAAGCAAGAATAGATGGCAAGGAATAGAAGCATAAGAATTTAATATAAATTTATTGAGGTAAATTGGTTAATAAAATTATATAGGTTTCAAGTATACAATTCTCTGAAACATCAACTCTATATTGTATTGTGTGTTCACCACCTCAAGTCAGATCTGCTGTCACCATACATCTGACCCCTTTACCCTTTGCTCCCTCCCTCTCCCTTTCCTCTGGTCACCACACTGGTTTGTGTGTCTTTGAGTTTGGCTTGTTTTCCTTGTTTGCTCATTTGTTGTTTTCAGTTTTATAGTTCACATATGAGTGAAATCATATATAGAGTTTTCCCCCAAAATGAAGAACAGAGTTACTATATGATCCAGCAAACCCTCTTCCGGGTATCTACCTGAAAAATATAAAAATATTTATTTGCAAGGATATATGCATCCCTATGTTCATTGCAGTCTGATTTACAGTGGCCAAGAAATGGAAACAACCATTCAATAGATGATTGGATAAAAAAGATATGGTATATATCTATGTACAATGGAATACTACTCAGCTATAAGAAAAGATGAGACACTATCATTTGTGACAACATGCTGGACCTTGAGAACATACTAAGTGAAACAAGGCAGACAGAAAAAGTCAAGAACTATAAGCCTTTCTTAACAGGTGCTTGACTTCATGCTTGCCTGTAGTCAGCAGGCCCAACAACTGTGGAAGGGGAAAAAATGTTAATGCTAAATAATTTGCAAAGTTTTGACACTTATGTGGGGCTCGATATTTTTCTTACTCATCTAAGAACTTTTCTTACTTGTGAGTGACCAAACAAATCCTGAGGCCAATCATAATTTTCCACTAGGCAGTGGCCTACCAACTACAAAATAAGGTTACTTATATAATGAGTTGATTAATGGAAGTGTATGTGTATGTGTGTGTGTGTGTGTGTGTGTGTGAGAGAGAGAGAGAGAGAGAGAGAAAGAGAGAGAGAGAGAGAGAGAATGTGTCCAAGCATGATTTTACAGCTACCCTTTAAATTCAATTAGTCTGTGCTCTTAATTATTTTCTTGTGGGTAATTTTTATCTCTTTAAAGTGAATATCCCTAGTTCAGGAAAATTGCATTCAATGCTTGTCTTCACACTGGCACAATGAAGCATGAATTTTCAAAAATCCTCCGGAATACTGTGCTCCCGAAGTAAACGTGGTAAACTATTTGCAGAAATGCTAGTGTGTCAGTTAAATGATTCTGTTTTGGGATATTAACTCTCCGGAGGTGCTATTGTTTTTATAGGTTTCATTTTATTTTGTTACTAATCATGGTTTTGAAAGACAAACACTTCATATTTTTACATTTTACTATGTAACATGGCATAGGCTTATTATTATTATTATTATTATTGACTCTGCTTTGTTTTCCAAAGCTGTGCATGATCTATGATATTTTCCTAAATATATGTAAGTCCTTTAATGCTTTTGAAAAATGCCAGAATATTTTATACATTCTTTTATGAAATTATTTTTTCAATTGTACCATTAAATGTTTTTAAGAATTCTTTTCTGAAGTAAAAAGAAGTGCTGTATAGGCCCTGGCTGGTTGGCTCAGTGGTAGAGCATCGGCCTGGCGTGCGGAGTTCCCGGGTTCGATTCCCGGCCAGGGCACACAGGAGAAGCGCCCATCTGCTACTCCACCCCTCCCCCACTCCTTCCTCTCTGTCTCTCTCTTCCCCTCCCGCAACCAAGGCTCCATTGGAGCAAAGATAGCCCGGGCGCTAGGGATGGCTCTGTGGCTTCTGCCTCAGGCGCTAGAGTGGCTCTGGTCGCAACATGGCGATGCCCAGGATGGGCAGAGCATCGACCCCTGGTGGGCAGAGCGTCACTCCCTGGTGGGCGTGCCGGGTGGATCCCGGTCCGGCGCATGTGGGAGTCTGTCTGTCTCTCCCTGTTTCCAGCTTCAGAAAAATGCAAAAAAAAAAAAAAAAAAAAAAAAGTGCTGTATAGAAGTGATCTAGGTTTTATGTAGAATACTGCTCTTGATAAGATCAGAAGTGAAGTTTGTTTACTGCTCCTTGTCCAGAATATTTCTTACCCTGATTACCCCTATGTCTTTCTCTTTCTCTGCATTCAGAGACTTCCCTGGCCTTCTGATTTAAATTTAAACTCTTATTTTGTTTCTTTATTCTGTTCTTTCTTTAAAACATTTGGCATATATTTATGTTTATGTATTGTCTTTCAGCCTCCATTAAAATAGAAGTTTGACAATAAGATGGGCTATATTTTCTTCACTATTATATTTTTAGAATGTAAAATGGTGGACTCCCAACAAATATTTGTTGAATGAATGAATGGATAAATAATGAAAATCTTTCTTGATGATTTGAAGAGCACAGCTATCCATCTGGGAAACATAGTCCTGAACAAGTAACTTCTCGGAGTATTACACATCTGTTCAGAACTTGTCATTATGTTAAATTTTAAAAGGAGGACTTGGTGAATTTATACCATGAGCTCTAAAATAACAACCACAGTCACACCACCACTATCATTTTTAACCATTTATTAAGAACCTGCTATGGGCCTGGCTCAGTGCTAAAGACTTAACATGTTTCATTTACTCTTCCATGCTACATTACTAAGTGTGATGTTATTAATTGAACTGGATTATATAACTAGTTCCAGGTCTCACAGTAGGTGAATTGAGGCAGGACTAGAAGTCAAACTCAGGTCTGCCTTTATTTCAAAGCCTTGAGTCATGACTACAGACTATCATTGTTCTTTCTTATCTATTCTGCTTTTAATCTTGTAAAATTGAATCTGTCAAGAAAAAACATTAAATATGTTCTTAAATGAATTTTGGCATACACATTAATGTGAAAAACAATGGTGCAAAAGTCAGTATCTTAATCACAGATGTTGAGATTATGAGATTATTAGTCCAGTAACAAGGGAGATTTAGTGTGAATAAGCACAGAGGTTTTTTGTTTTGTTTTGTTTTTTGTTTTTCTTTTTTGTACCGACTGCACAACCATCCATATGTCCTAGTTGCAGAATATAAAAATAGCGAGTAAAAGCTACAGCATATTTAGGAAGCCAAAAAATAAACTCACTACAGGTGACTATTTGAAAAGTGTAGATTGATTCATCGTATCTATCTATCTATCTATCTATCTATCTATCTATCTATCATCTATCATCATCATCATCTATAAATCATCTATAGATATAGCTATGTATGTATATAAACACTCACCTCCGTGCCTCTCCCCATGTATTTGGTATAAATAAAAAGTTTTGAGTTAACCAAGAGATCTACCTGGGTTCTAGTCTTGATTTTGTCTATTATGACCTTTGATAAGCGATGAAACAGAGCTATACGTGGGAATTCTAAATTTGCTTGGTTTGGGTTAATTCTTAGGTCTTCCCTTTGCTAGCTTTGTAATTTTGGCTTGTCATTCAAACTTTCCATGCCTTAATTTTCTTATATATAAATTGGGCTGTTTTGAGGATGAACTGAATATTATAAATAATTCTCTTAAAACAGTACTTGGCATATGGCAGGGCTCAGTAAGTGTTAGCCCCTCCAGCAGAAGACCTCCAGGGGCTGCCGAGGTTTGCAGACTCCTCCTTCCCACCCTCTCTCTCCTTACTCCCGCTTCTATTCCCTCTCCCCACCTTTCGCTCTCCTTCGTCCAGCGTAGCTCCTTGCTCCCTCTGCCGGCCGACAGCGACAGGACCCGACATTCCGGTTGTTATGGGTACCGAGTTAGCGTGGTAACCAAGGAGACGAGGCGGAAGTTTGAGGAAGCTGGTTGGCGGGTGGCGGTTACGCGCACGTTGGCGTCTCCAGGTGAGTGGGCCAACGGCGGAGGGCTGGGGGGGGGGGGGGTGGTGGCTGGTACGTCCGGTACCCCGGCAGCGCGTGGGGTCTGGGCGGTGAGGGCACCGGGGTGGGACCGCGGGGACGGGGACTGGGCTCCGGGTGGAGCTGAGTGGCGCGGTCCCGAAAGTGATTGCAGGGCCCCTGCCCGGTGTCCGACCCAGTGCCGGGCCTGCGGGCTGCAGGACGAGTCCTTGCTCTCGGGAGTCGAGTGTCTTCTTGTCCAGGAGCAAACACTTCCCAGCTCACGATGCTAACGGAGACCAGAACCGGGGGTGACCCCAGACAGCGAAACAGAGCCTTTAGCAATGGCACCCCTTCCAGAACCCGATCTTTTCAAATGCTTTCTTACTGCTTTTTTATTCTTCGAAGTTATTTGCGCCTTAGGAAGAAATTGGTGCTTTAAAAATTATAATCACACCCCCGTTTTTAGCCCTTTTTCTGCCTGAGCAGCCGCATGCACCCACTTCATTCTAGAAGTTCACTCCTCCCGAGTAAACGTCATTGAGAGGGATGCCATCTTCTACTCAACCTTAAGATGTAGAACTTTTTCCTTTCCCATCAGCATTAGAACTGCTCAGATATATAGGTTCTGTTATGTATTTGCTTATACCCTGACTTTTTAAATTCAGAGCTAGTAGGTCCCCTCACCAAAAAAAATCATTGAAGTTGAAACTTCACAGAATAAAACGATGCAAACTGTATGCTAATGGAAAACAAAACGAAATCCTACAGCTCCCTCTCTTATCTTAGGTTGCATAAGGCCTACTGTGACTGTCCTACCCTGATATTGCCGGTTGTATTGCAAATTAATAATTTGAAAGTACCTTTGTCCTGTTTTCCTTCAAAACACAATACTTCCCAAAATTATTTTATTTACTTTTTACTTTTTTTCTTTTTAATTTCCTTCACTAGAGTGTAAGTTTAGTGAGGATTGGGTACTTTACCTGTCTGCTCCACCATTTTCCTCAGTGCTTAGGTTGGTATTTGGCACAGAAGAGGTGTTCAGTGTATATTTATTGAAAGCTCTTCCAAGTATGGTAGGATATTGTGAAAACAAATGTGCTGAAGTTGGAAAGAGGGTGTTGCCTTTATTAATTTTTTAAATAAGATTGATTGTATAATAAGTTCAAAGCAACAGAAAAAATTTAAATACTTAGAACTTAGCACATTATTATTGGCAGTATACTGCAGTGGCCGGATGGCCTTCACTATTTGAGATACTTTGGAAAACAACACCTATATAAGGAAAGCAACAACAACAAAAAATAACAGAAGGCAGTGCGTAAGAGTAAATGAGTATAATACAAGATATCCTCACAATAAGAGACATTTTTATTTATTTTTTCTTTTTTTTTCCCAGTGAGAGGAGTGGAGATAGACAGACTCCCACATACACCATGGCTGGGATCCACCCAGTAACCCTCATCTGGAGCCCATGCTTGTAACTGAGCTATTTTTAGCTCCTGAGGCTGAGGCTCTGTGAAGCCATTCTCACCACTAGGGCCAACGTGATTGAACCATGGCTGTTGGAGCGGACGAGAGAGAGAGAGAGAGAGAGAGAGAGAGAGAGAGAGAGAGAGAGAGAAAGGGGAGGGGAAGTGGGAGAGGGGAGAAGTAGATGGTCACTTCTCCTATGTGCCCAGACTAGGAATCAAACCTGGTATATTCAAGCAACTCCTGAGCAAACAGGCCAGGGCCAAGAGATACTTTTAATGGAAGAAATCTTCATGGTAGAGGTGGCCTTCAAACTGGGCATTGGATAGAATAAAACTTAGCAGAGAAGTAGAAATTTAAGCATAAGGTTTAGGAAGATTTGGATTCATAATGAAGGATATTAAATATGAAGCAGAGCAAATGAGTATTTTTTTTTCCTGTGGGTATGAGGGACTGTTCAGAGACAAAAATTGTAATCCCACGTTACATTGGAGCAATATGACATTCAAAATGTGTTCAGTGGTGTTTAAATATATTGCTGTAAAATTAAGAAATTATTTGAAGTCTAACAGTTCTTTTTCTAAATTTTCATTTAATGGCAAATTAACATTTCAAATGGAGGAAGAATCTGAATGATACGAATGAATCATTTTAAGTAAGTAGATCCATATTTAGATTTTAAGTCTTAAGGTAAGCTAACAGGACTGGAAATAAAATTGTAATTATGGTTTTGTTACGAATCTTGGATGGATACATAATTTCCCTATTCCTAAAATATTCACAAGAGAGCACCCAGGGTAATAGTGGATTATATAAGAATGGATGGGAGGAATGAAATATAAATATATCGAAGGGCTTGGGTTTCTGAAAATTTTGCCTTACAAATTTCATATATTTATTGCTATTTATAATTAGATATTTTAGTTCATATAGAATTAGTAATTGTATGTTGTTTTGCTGTCATGCCTTTCCAACTTTTCTTTAAGCTTTAGAAGAGTTTCTTTATCGTAAATCTGACCCAAAGGCTCAGTATGTGAAACAGATAAAACGAGAGAAGCTGAGCCTTGGAGGTTCCCCTCATTTCCTTCCCAAGGTTGTTTCTAATGCTGCCTCCTCCCTGGACCCCCAACCTCAGCATGTTCTTTAGGAGCCCACTGTTTTCCAGGCCACAGATCAGAGAGTTTTTGTTTATATCATGCAAATTAAGGGGTGAGGAGGGGGCTGGGATCCTCATCATTTTCATTACATTGATAAACTGAAGCTCAGAGATCACTCTGACACAGTCTTCTGAACTTAAACTCGGTGTCATTTAATATTATCATTTTTAGTTGGAAAGTATTTTAAAAGGGTATCTTGCACTTCTTTGGTTCTTTTTTTTTTTTTTTAGAGACAGAGAGAGATTCAGAGAGAGGGAGAGACAGGGACAGAGAAGATGAGAAGCATCAATCATTAGTTTTTTGTTGCGCATTGCAACAACTTAGTTGTTCATTGATTGCTTTATCATATGTGCCTTGACCGTGGGCCTTCAGCAGACCGAGTAACCCCTTCCTTGAGCCAGCGACCTTGGGTCCAAGCTGGTGAGCTTTTGCTCAAACCAGATGAGCCCGCATTCAAGCTGGTGACCTCGGAGTTTCGAACCTGGGTCCTCGGCCTCCCAGTCCGACACTTTATCCACTGTGCCACCGCCTGATCACCGCCTGATCAGGTTCTTAAGGGAGCCTGCTCATAGAATTTAAGCTGTGTGTACCTTGGGTACCATTTAGTGTCATGAAGCCAAGTTTATCAGCTGGGTGGGTTGGCTGGAAGACTGGATGCAGCTTGAAAGTCAACCTGGATTTCCTTTCAGAGCTGGTGCTGGAAGGAGATGACAGATATTTATTTAGTAGGCCACTCAAGCACAAGATATCATGCTAGGAATTATGTAGTATTAGTTTTCTGTTTAGATTTTTAAAAATGATTTTAAAAAAACATTTAGCATAAGGATATCAGATAGAGGAAATATTAAAAGTACAACTCAAGAGTTTAAAACTACTAATTTTATTTAAATTAATTTTCATTTAACATTTCATGCCTGGGTCTCTAATTTCTAAGTACATCGTAAACAAGTTTATCTATCCAAAAGAGCTTGATTATCGGACCCTTTTGATATATAAGCTAATATTTAAAAAAATCCTTGCTTATTGGCTTTTAAGCTTTTAGGTCTAGGATGATCTGGGTCTTTAGAAAAATCAATTAACCCTAGATAAGTTTTTAGTTATAAAAAATGACCAATCTATTTTTCCTTTTTTTAATTTTAATTTTTTATTTTGAAATTAAATTTAATGGGGTGATGTTGATCAATAAGAGTACATAGGAGCCCTGGCTGGTTGGCTCAGTGGTAGAGCATCGGCCTGGCGTGCAGGAGTCCTGGGTTTGATTCCCGGCCAGGGCACACAGGAGAAGCGCCCATCTGCTTCTCCACCCCTCCCCCTCTCCTTCCTCTCTGTCTCTCTTTTCCCCTCCCGCAGCCAAGGCTCTGGTTGCAACAGAGCGACACCCCAGATGGGCAGAGCATCGCCCCCTGGTGGGCATGCCCGGTGGATCCCAGTTGGGCACATGCGGGAGTCTGTCTGACTGCCTCCCCGTTTCCAGCTTCAGAAAAAAAAGAAAAAAGAAAAAAAGAGTATATAGGTTTCAAGTGAACATTTCCATACCATTTGAAGTATTGATTGAATTGTGTGCCCATCACCCAAAATCAAATAATTTTACATTACCGTATATTTGTCCCCCTATACTCCCCTCTCCCCCACCTCCTCCCTACCAAAATGGCCCATCTTGAAAGCAGTGTTTTTCTGTTCCTCCTATTCTGCCAGTGGTGTGATGGTAAATTCTCTAGAATACTAGAGAGTAGTATTAATACTTGATGAGTAGTCTGAGTTTCAGATTTATAACACATCATAATTTGCTTGTTTCCATTTGGTGGTAGCAGGCCTTGATGTTTGGGTTGCATTCAGAATGAGAACCATCGTGGACAATTTTTGGTTATATTTTATGTATATGTATGGGGAAGAACAAGGTTGGGGGCAAAAAAATGATGCAACTTAATAAATCAGGTAACCAGGACATTTTCCAAATAACTAATAAACTTTTGGTATTTAATGATAAGAAAAAAATTGAGTGACCAAAGGACAGGTGGAGGTTTGCATAGTAGGGATTTTATCTGTATTTTCCTGGTTCCATTAGGCAACTGAAGTTTTGTGCTTTTATTCTTCCTGATAATATTGTTATATCTTTGCTGTCCCAAGAAAGGTGACTAATTGTTGGTTTTATGAAGGCAGAACAGCATGACTCACAATTATAATCTTTCTTTTTTTCATACAAGAAAATTGGCTTATGTGTGTGACTTAATAAAACATTTAATTGAGAAGAAATCTTACTAATTGCATTCAATGAAATGAAATGCCCCCTGAATAAGACCATTTATTGGTTAAATCTCATTATCAGCAGAGCTATAAATCTGAATCATCTCGTCCTACTGAAATTCACTGATTTTTCTTTCATTCATTTTAGTCTTTGTGTATCAGATCAACTTTATGATCTGATCAACATATGTACATATACATATAAATTGTTTTGTATACTTAATGCATAAATAAAATTAAGGCAATTTAAATTATTTTAATTAATTAGACACATTGACTTTGAGGGTTGCTTTATTTTTTTAATGATAGTGGTGATGATGACATTATAAAACTTTTCTTGAAAAGTTACCCAGAGCAGACTAGGGTCCAACAGTAGAATTTCTTGATTATAATAAAAAAGGAATATAAACTTTATGTTATAACAGATTATTTCTGGAGGTTTTTTTTAAAGATAGCTTTTGAAGCCTCTGTTTGATAAACATAAGACAAAGGTTTTATCTACAAAGACGATACATTTTCCCAAAAAGCAAAAAGAATCCTAGATTTTCATTCCTATGGTACCTTTAGTCCTCTTTGACACTGATTTTAGCCTTGAGAGACAGGAGTTGATGGTTGGGAAATGAATCTGATTTGGATGACTCTCCTAAGCACTTCTGAGGGAAAATCCCGTGATAGATACTGTTGCTTCTGTGGCTTTCCCTTTGTCAGTTCTTTTTGGGAGATACATGTATTACAATTGTGACTTCAATGCCAATAATAAGGGTCATAAAGGAGCAGCTATAGAACTGTCGATTGAAGGTACCAATGTACTTAGTCCTATGATGCAACACTGCATTGCTTAATATATAAAGTTACTTTGTGAAATTCCATTTTAGAATTATCTTTGGAATATAAATTACTTCAAAATTTCCTCCGGTTGTAAAAATCTACCCTTTCATGCTAGATTTGATTTTTGGAGGTAGAGTAATTTAAAACTAGATTTTAGTGAACAAAGTAGTGACTACTGCTAGACAATATTTTTAGTTTTGAATGAAGTAGATCTGTGTGTTTCTTGAGGTTATGATGGCCTCTGCAGACAGTTTTCAAAAGGGGCATTCTAAAAATGTTTTAATTAGTGGTTGCATCATTGAAATTATGAGTCCTCCTAAAAACAATGAACTAGTCATTTGATTGTATAGACTTTGAAGTCACAGTAGTCTTCCAATTGCTTACTCCTATTCTGATACCTTCTTTCCTTAAGTCTATGAGTGAAGTTTCTGGTGTTATTATCTGTTCTTCCCTCTAAAATTTTAGTGACTTTTGTTACCTACAGAATAAATTCCAAAAGCTTTAAGTTGGCATTTAAAGCCACTCATTATTGGGCCTCAGCCTACATTTCTAAACTTACCTACATTTCTAAACTTACCTACATTTTCCCCTTCATGTAACCTATACATCAACCAAATACATCTAGTCATTATTCCCCATTCAAGAGTTATATTTTCTTACAGCGTGGAATATTCATTCAATCCATATCATCATATATAATCCCTGATTCTTCTTAAAACCATAGTCTAAATTCTAGCCAGCTTGAATTTTCTTTTTTTTCTCGCTTATAACATATATAAGTTTTATGGCCCTTATATTATGGCTCTTATATATCGGTCTTAAGTACCTTATTTGACTCTATGCCATTTGAGTCCAAACAAAGAATATCCTTTGACTTTGACTCCTTCATGCCTCTCAGCACAATACCTTGCATATAGCATAGCCTTAATAAATATTTATATGGTTATGAGCACATAAGAACACATATATAAACTGATAGTATCAAATGGTTTGGGCAGTTAAGGATAAGACCTCTATGGTATTGCCCTTGCATTTCCTTAAGAGTCTTTGGAATTTGGAAATTTTTATTCATATAAAAATTAATAGTTTTGCGTGTGATTCAGTAATTCAACATTACAGAGTAAGTTATTATAGAAGCATGAATAATTGGGATACTCAGGAAATGGGGTGTTTTGAATAATTTAATTTTCTGGAGAACTTAGAGTTAGGCAGAAATTTTTTTTTATTTCTTGTTGAAAATTCTTTCTAAATATGCTAATTTCTGATTTTAAACAAAGAGCATCATTAAAATTGGCTTTGAAAAAATGAGGATATTAAAATGCCTTTGGGTGATCATTATACACCTTAATTCTCATTTCACATTACCATATATCTAAAAAAAAAGTGGTTTCCAAGTTTGGATTTTATCTCTTTTCACTATATTTAGCCTTGGATATTATTTTTAGATGGGAATAAATAGCTGATATATATTTTTATAAGCTTAATATAGAAAGAACCAAAATATATACTCTACTTGTCTTTATGCATTTTTCACTTTCCATTTAACTATTGACACAGTCTTTTGCTACATAATTATCAGTACAATTTTATTTCCATCAGAAATGTTATGTTAATAACTTTATTACATCTTTTGTCTCTGTTACTTTTTCAGAAGTTTTCACATCTCATGATAACTCTTCTTTTTTTGTATTTTTCTGAAGTGAGAAGCAGGGAGGCAGACAGACTCCCACATGCGCGTGACCAGGATCCACCAAGCATGCCTGCCAGGGGGCAATGCTCTGCCCATCTGGGCCATTTCTCCAATGAGACCAGAGCCATTCTAGTGCCTGAGGCAGAGGCCTTGGAGCCACCCTCAGCTTTGGGCCAACTTTGCGCCAGTGGAGCCTTGGCTGTGGGAGGGGAAGAGGGAGACAGAGAAAAAAAAGAGGGGGAAGGATGGAGAAGCAGATGGGCGCTTCTCTTGTGTGGCCTGGCTGGGAATTGAACCTGAGACTTCCACACACTGGGCTGATGCTCTATCACTGAGCCAACTGGCCAGGGCCATAAGTTTTCAACAGTATTAAGACAAGAGTCATGGACACCAAAGATTTTGTGTTTCTTCCATGGGGAAAACCTGGACATTCTGAAAAGATTAAATATTAAGTGCATACATATTTACTTGAGAAATAATTGCTAACATTTCTATACATTGAATTAAAAGTATTTTTTTTACATGAGGCTGTTTAGAGTTGAACTCAAATTTTGTGAATTATTATCTCTGTTTTCTTCAGAGCTGTATTTTTTAATGTATAAGAGAGTTGGTTTGAAATGTTATAAAGCTATATAATATTTTAAAAATAAGGACCAAAAATATTTATGCCACAGGAATCAAAGGAGAAAGTTATAAATGAAGTTGCAGCTTACTAATTGTTAAAACTATACAGATAGTTACAGATATTTTTGTGGTACTTACTCAAGATAAAAATAATTCCCTGAAGAAACTGAAAGAAACTTAAAATTGAGACTATTAACAAGATAAAGGAAATATAAACTAATCTAGCAGTTTGCATAATTGAAAGATGTTATGCTGAATTCACCCTTCCCAGAAAGAATATTATCTATCTTAGATTGCCTGGTAAATGCATTCAGTCAGAGTCAAGCAATTCTGGGTATACTGGGAATTTCATGAGATGACAGGGATACCAGAAGATTCAATATATTGTTTGCCTTTGAGATCACGTAGTCTCTGAAAATTTCTAAGATGTTCCTCTCAGATATCAGCTTCCGGATCCAGATTAATAGTCTGGTGGTTATTCAGTATTTTCGGAACTTGCCTAGTTCTCCCTTCACTGTGAAAGCATTGTGTTAATGGGAAATTGTTATACAAAATTATTTGACATTATTATGATAAGAATTACCATTTTTTTGATGGAGAGGGAGTCTGTGCAATAGCTAATATTACCAATTTCCCTTTTTATACAACAAGAGAACAGGACATGCACTATTTGATTTTAGTGATGTTTCAAGTCTGTGTGTATATACTTATAAACATTCATCCAAAAACATTTATTAAGTATATATGTTCACACTGTGCTAGGCAAGTGTGCTTCATACAAAAGTAGGAAGCCATAATCTTTTCTCAGGTAGCTTGTAGAGGATATGAATTAGAACAATTATATTTACAATATAGTGTGACCCATGATGTGATGTGAAAGCACTGGTGGCTATGAGAGCACGGCCCAGATGGCTGGGGTAAGATTAGGTGATCTCCAGGCTTTGCCTGAAAGATGCAGTTAGTTGGATGAAACTTGGGCAAACGCACAGAGAGCACATAGTTTAGGGACTTTTAGACATACCGAGTTGGCTAAGACTTATTGAGTAAAGTTGGAGAGAAGGGCAGGTTGTCAAGGTAATAAACTAACTTGTTTACCACATTAAGGAGTTTGTAATTTATCTTGGATGTGAGGGGGATCGCTGTTTCCTGGCCTGTACGCCTCCCTGATCCATCCGTGATCCAAAGCCCTTAAAAACTGAGACTGGAACACCCCTCCATGGTAATTACCCTGGAGTCTCCTTTCTTGGCCTTTCCTTGTTCCAAGCCTATTTTTATTTGACATTGCTTAACAATTGTCTTTATATTTATCTGACATTTTGATGTTTCCCAATCCCTCACTCACCACCTCTTTCCCAGCTTCCAACCCATTTCAATGGGTTGTTTCTCGCCCAAGGATTAGTTGGATTGACATGGACTCTGCCAACCTTAGTTTTCTTCCATGGCTTTGACTGAGCTGGTCTGTGTCCAAGGCTGCCTCCAAGACAAAGCCTTTGTTTTGTTTCACACACATAGAGTGCGATCAGAAACTCATAACTTGACCAGCTGGTCAGTAGGCCAGTCTTATTTATTTATTTATTTTTGGTCTTATGCATTTCCTCTATGACAGTGGGGACTTCTCTGAGCAAATGAGTGACACAGTTATATTTGTGCTTTTGTGCTTTTGAACTCTATCTGGAAGCCACATAGGAAGTGGTATAGGCCCTTGAGACTTTGGGCTAGGAGACCAGCTCAGGGGCTAATTCTGAACTGCTCCCATCATGTACCAGAATGATCTGGTTCAGGAAATGGCATCCTTGTCCTCCTGGTTGTGCTAGTAAAATAACTGGGATTATCTTAGATTTTTTTCCCTTGTCCCTTCCCTGAGCATTAACCTACTTCTGGTTAGTATCCAAGTCTAATTAATTCTATTTCCTTATATACTCAAATGTTCCCATTTTTTCTCTACTGTCTCTAGTCAGAGCAGCATAATCTGTATATTATTAAGATTATTAAAATAGCCTGACCAGGTGGTGGTGCAGTGGTTAGAGCGTCAAACTGGGAAGCGGAAGGACCCAGGTTCGAGTCCCCGAGGTCACCAGCTTGAGCGTGGGCTCATCTGGCTTGAGCAAAGAGCTCACCAGCTTGGACCCAAGGTCGCAGGCTCCAGCAGGGGGTTATTTGGTCTGCTGAAGGCCCACGGTCAAGGCACATGTGAGAAAGCAATCAATGAACAACTAAGAAGTCGCATCGCGCAACGAGAAACTGATGATTGATGCTTCTCATCTCTCTCCGTTCCTGTCTATCTGTCCCTGTCTATCTCTGCCTCTGTAAAAAAAAAAAAAAAAAAAAAAAGAAAAAAGATTATTAAAATAATCTTAACTGGTTGCCCTGATTTCAAGCTATACCATTATTTAATTTTTCACACCCAGCCAGAGTGATTTCTCTAACATGCAAGTCTGATCAATTTTCTTCAGATCCTTTAGTGATTCATATTGCTTATAGAATAAAATACCAATTCCTCATCATAGCGTGTATGGCCTTTCATGATCTTGCAACTGCCATCCCCAGAAGTTCCATTTTCTCCCCCTTTTTCCATCCTTCAGTTAAGGCCTGCACATGTAGAACTTCGAGTTTCTTGCCCACACATCATTCTTTCCTGCTTGTGCCTACTCTTTTCTTTATTCCTGGAACACTATTCTCACCACCTGACTGGCTACATCCTTTTATTCCTTAAGGCCCAGCTCAGTCTTGACTTTCTCCAGGAATTGTTCCTACAGTCCTGGGCGCTGGATATGTGCCCTGTTTGTGTGCTCAGGACCTCCCTGTACATCTCCAGTGAGCTCACCATTATATTGTACTTAATTATCTTCATGCTTGTCTGTGTTCCTCTTTGTACTGGAAGCTCCACTGCATCTCATATCCTATTGCCTACTTCAGTGATTGTATGTTGTAGGGCTGATCCTTGTAAAGCAGATATAATAAAACTATTATAATTCCTCTCCCTCAATATCTTTGCCAGCTTCTCTGAATGCTCTGGGAAACTTTTGCCTTATCAATTTATCATGTATCTTCCTGGATTGTGTCCATTTGGGTACATATCTTTGGCTCACTTATTCTTTGGTGATTGCTCACCATCTCTATAACTTAGTTCTCTTTTCAGAAATCCATTATTCTTATTTTTGTTCCTTGCTATAGCAAGCATGGGTGCCCATGCTACAGGATTATAGTAAATCACTAATGTAATAATGAAGATAAGATTTAAACTCATGATAGATAACACTGGGGAACAATTTTTTTCATTTTCTGTTACATAAGGTTTTAGAACTGTTTCTATGTATTTCTGCATTGCTGATTCCAAGTCTGAAATCCGTTTTTTGGTGCATGCTCTAGTTTTTATGCAATTTTAATTTCTTTTTGTTACAGTTAATGGCATGCATTAGTTTTTAAATTGGAGTTAAAGGGCAACGACCCTTGAATTGAACATAACCACAAGGCAATTAATGTTTTACAAACATCACTTTTACATAATTGTAGATGTTTTTAAATGTAAAATTATTATCTGATAAAAACACCCTCTTATTTTGTTTTACTATTGAATCATGGCTTCTTCGAGTAGGCGTAAATGTAAGAATAGTCCTGACACCTTCTATTATATATGTGGCTGTTATACACTTCAACATCAAAGGTTCAATATTTCATCATTTGTGACACATGCATATATTGCCTATTTTCAAGTTCTCCTTGGTGATCAAGATAAGAATTGGGCTCCTCATATTGTGTGTCATAATTCTGAGGAAATGCTTTGTGACTGGACAAAAGGAAAATGCAAAGGAATGCCTTTTGGTATTCCTATGGTTTGGCGTGAACCTAAGAACCACTGCAGTGACTGTTATTTCTGTCTGATCCATACAAAGGGCATTGGCAAGAAAAAACGGCATATGATCACATATCCTAATATTCCTTCAGCAATACGACCTATCCCACACTCTGAGACACTGCCGGTTCCAGTTTTCAATGGTTTTATTTCTTCTAAGGATGAAGAAAGTGAACATGGTGATCAAGTGTATTTTTATAAGATGCATGAGGAAATGGTTGTAGAATCTGAAGGGTCTTCTTCTGATGCCAAGCAGTCATTAACCCCTCAGCAGTTTAGCCAACCCGAAATGAATGACTTAGTAAGAAATTTGGGCCTATCAAAGCAAGCAGCTGAGTTATTAGCCTCCAGGCTTCAAGAAAAGAATGTACTTCACCAGTCAGCTAAAGTATCCCATTTCAGGAAGTGTGAACAAATTTTTGTGGACTTTTTTTCTAAGACAAACACTTTGTTTACTGTCATGATAGCAGTAATCTCAGCCAGCTAGGTGTTACCACTTACAGTCCAACAGAATGGCGGCTTTTTCCTGACAGCTCTAAACAAAGTCTGAAATGTGTTCTCCCACACAACGGTAATGTTTATGCAGTGGATCCAATTGGTTATTCAACTCATCTGCAAGAAGATTATAATGACAAAAAAAGTTGTTCTCGACTTTCTGAAGTATGAGGAGCATAACTGGATCATTTGTGTGGATCTTAAAATGGTAAATTTCTTGCTAGGATGACAAAAGTTTCACAAAGTATCCTTGCTTTCTGTGATTGTGGTACAGCCAAGCTTGGGAGAAACACTGGACACAGATGGACTGGCTGAAACATGAAGCTCTGGAAGTAGGGATGCAAAATATTGTGAACAAACCTGTAGTTAATCGAGACAGGATCATTTTTCCCCCACTTCACATCAAACTTGGCTTAATGAAGTAGTATGTTCAGGTTTTGAATAGAGAAAGTGAATGCTTTCAACATATTATTTCTGCTTTTCCTGCCTTGTCTTTCGAGAAGATAAAAGCAGGTATATTCGATGGACCTCAAATTTGAACTCTCATATGTGATGAAGAATTTGACAGGAAGATCAATAAGGAGGAGAAAGCAGTATGGCAGTGTTTTGTGGCAGTTACAAAGAACTTCCTTGGCTACAAAAAAGCAAAAAACTATCAACTTCTGGTTCAAAGGATGCTGTTGGCTTTCCATGACATTGGATGTAACATGAACATTAAGATTCACTTTCTGAACAGTCACCTTGATAAGTTTCCTGAAAATCTTGGAGCTGTTAGTGATGAGCAGACTACTGCTGGAGCATCAAACGAGATGGTCCTCAACAAGTACCCAAACACAAGAGCTACAAACGCAAATTTTTACCTGAATAGAATTTAAATAAGTTTTGCGCAAATTTTATGATTAAATTAAATGTTTTAATATGTTCTATTTTGAAATTGTAGACAAATTCTGATGCAGCCATATCTTTTAGTGTATTAGTGTATTTTCTGCATTATATAAATTATTATATTTTCACAAAGATGATGCCCAAGAAGACATTCTACTTCATTATGTTAAACTAAATGTTGAAAATTTTACAATAAAATGAAAACCTAAAATCTTAAATTGCAAAATAACTAGCTTACAGAGAAAAACTAATGTCAGATTTGAGATCAGCACACTCGAATTAGGTGAGAACAAGTGTTTTTTGTGGATGCAACAAAACTTTCATTCCCCAGTGACAAGATAGACAACTAGGTTGACTTAGACATATGAAAAAGTCAATGACTAATGCTGTCTAGAGAACAGAATTGTAAAATAAAGAAAATGGCTGTGTCAAAAGCTTGCTAAACTTCAGGTATTATGAAAATGTCTGGTATAAGAATTTATAAGAGGCTCTTCTCTTCTTCAAAAAGATCTTTTTTTATCGCTTTCCTTCAGAGGAAACAATTGGTGGTGCTTAGCTCCATTTCATTTCATCTTTTTAATGGCTCCTATACCAAAACTCTTCATACGTGCTTTCTCCAAGCAAGGCTCTGCTCTTTATTTTACTTATTTTATTTTTTTGATTATACATACATACATAGCGGTAGACATTTACTGAAAGTTTAGCAAAAATATGTATTCTGCTAATATAGAAAAAAATAGTTGCTTTAAACACTGTGTTTTAAACTACTTGAATCCTTAGAGAAAAGACAGTATAAAAATTAAAACATAACTTTTGATTTGTTTCTATTATGTACCATAGATATTTGTCCACATATAAAAGCATAACTATATATAAAGTGAATTATGATTTAAAACATTTAGCCATGTAATGATGGTAAAACCAAAAGTCTAAGTTTTGGAGAGATAACTGCCTAAAGAGAATATTAATAGCAAATGCTAACTTTAGAAACAATATTTCAAAGAAAAACAAAGAAAATAGCTAAAAATACTTCATCATTATTTATTAGTCATACTTTTACTTAAGAGGAAAAGGTGATATAAAATTATTTAACCTTGGTTTTTTTGTTTGTTTACCAAATGAACATTCTGCCTTTAAATTGTATTTAGAAATGTGCGAGAACTGAGGATGGAAAAAGTGCAGTTGGAGTTTCAGATTCAAGAGATGGAAAAGAAACTACAAGAAGTTCAGTCAACAAAGAGCAAAGAAACGGAAGAAAGAAAGTAGGTGACATTTTAAGAGAATTTTAGAGGATTAAACTAATAATGTAAAGAACTATTTTAAATGCTATTGTCATCCCTATAAAAATCTGTCCTGAATGAATTATTATGAACAAGCAATATTAAAATTCTCCTACCGTTTTATTCACGTTTCTTATACAGTGTGTCCGTAAAGTCATGGTGCACTTTTCACCGGTCACAGGAAAGCAACAAAAGATGATAGAAATGTGAAATTTGCACCAAATAAAAGGAAAACCCTCCCAGTTTCTGTAGGATGATGTGGCAGCATGTGCGCATGCAAAGATGATGACCTAACACTGTGAATACAGCGGAGCAGCCCACGGCCATGCCAGTCGAGATGTGGACAGTACAGAGGAAAGTTCAGAGTGTTCTGTGGCTCACTAAATTTGAATCCGTGACCAAAGTGCAATGTGAATATCAGCACGTTTATAAGTAAGCACCACCACATAGGAATAACATTACTTGGTGGGATAAACAGTTGAAGGAAACCGGCAGTGTGGTGGAGAAACCCCATTCTGGTAGGCCATCAGTCAGTGACGAGTCTGTAGAGGCTATATGGGATAGCTACCTAAGGAGCCCTAAAAAATCTATGCATGAGCCCACATTGAACTACTACACTGAATAGGTATGAAATTGGGAGAGTTTTCCTTTTATTTGGTGCAGATTTCACATTTCTATCCTCTTTTGTTGCTTTCCTGTGACTGGTCAAAACTGCACCATGACTTTACGGACACACTGTATAAGATATGTCGCTTTTTAAAAGTACTGTTACTTCTGTTGTCTGTAGACCTTATTTACTGTTGTTACATTTTCTCATTTCTCTTCTTACATATTTCTTCTGAACCATTTATAGCTTAGAATGTTTAGGACCTCAAAGCAGACTTTTGCTCTTTGCTGTCATAAAATTTCCATCAACAGAAGATTGCCAGTTTATGGTTAGAATCATTTTTGTTTATTAAAAGACTTTTTTTGGTAAGAGTTTATTTTTGTGGTATTTTTCCGAAGTTGGAAACGGGGAGGCAGTCAGACAGACTCCCGCATGTGCCCGAACGGGATTCACCTGGCACACCCACCAGGGGGAGATGCTCTGCTCATCTGGGGCGTTGCTCTGTTGCTACCAGAGCCATTCTAGCACCTGAGGCAGAGGCTACAGAGTCATCCTCAGCGCCTGGGCCAACTTTGCTCCAATAGAGCCTTGGCTGAGGGAGGGAGGGGAAGAGAGAGACAGAGAGGAAGGAGAGGGGGAGGGGTGGAGAAGCAGATGGGCGCTTCCCCTGTGTGCCCTGGCCGGGAATCGAACCCAGGACTCCTGCACACCAGGCCGACCAGGCCGACGCTCTACCACTGAGCCAGCCGGCCAGGGCCTTTTGGTAAGAGTTTAAATGCATATGTATAAGAATCAGTCAAACCCTGAAGTATGTTTAAAATATTTTTAGCAATGGCCTGACCAGACAGTGGCATAGTGGATAGAGTGTCAGACTGGGATGCAGAGGACCCATGTTTGAAACCCCAGGGTCGCTGGCTTGAGCGAGGGCTCACCAGCTTGAGCATGTGGTTGCTGGCTTGAGCAAGGGATCATAGACATAATCCATGGTCCCTGGCTTGAGCCCAAAGGTCGCTGCCTTGAAGCCCAAGGTCACTGGCTTGAGCCCAAGGTCACTGACTTGAGCCAGAGGTCACTTGCCCTGCTATGGCCTCCCGGTCAAGACATATATGAGAAAGCAATCAGTGAACAACTAAGAAGAATCGATGCTTCTCATCTCTCTCCCTTCCTGTCTGTCTGTCCCTAGTTGTTCCTCTCTCTATCTCCCTGTCTCTGTCAAAAAGAAAAAATTTTAGCAAATATACTTTAGCTAAAATTCTATTAATGAGAACTCTAATATTATCCTTGCAGATCTGTACTAATTTTACTGAGAATTTGGTTTTATTAAAAAATAATAAATATAAGTGAAGTAGAATTGATAGTTATGTAATGGAAGTTATCTCTTCTTAGCTCCTAGCCATTCATTTCATTTTTCCACACCATGTTAAGGATTAAAAAACAAGCCTATGATATACAGGGATTGGCTAAAGTAGGTTTACAATTATGAGTACATGAAACACAGAATTTATTCTTGTATTATTATTTATTAATTATTATAATATTTTGCATACAAACAACTGCAAGTCTACTTTTGCCAACCCCATATACATGTGCATATGAATATGTATATGTGTGCTTGTATGTGTGTGTAGCTGACATGTCTTTTATGTTTTCACAAATATGGTTATGTATAAAAATATGAGAATTGATTCACACTTTACATTTCTACTGAATATATCTTAGTGCTTCTGCCAAATCAGCATACTTTGGTCTCATTTTTTAATGTCCATATTTATTTGTGTGGGTATAATAGCATTTATTTTTCAGATTTTTATTGTTTTAAGTATTTTGTGATTATATATATTCCCATGATAAATTCCTAGTTTATTATTTTAGGTCAAGGCATATGTATAGTTTATATATTGGTAGACATTGGAGAAATTATCTTTCAAATAGGCTTCAAAGTGTGTGACTTTCTCCTATAGAGAATAAGAGTGCATGTTTCATGTGCTTTTGCTGGTACTAAATATTATCAAACTCTGTTAATTTTTCTTTTGTTTGGTGCACAAAGTGATAGTCATTAAATTTCTATGAAGTACCTTCTGAATTAATGAAAATTCAAATGTATATTATAGTTTCATTAGTATTATCTCTAAGTCTAACTCTTTGAAAAATATTCATGGCGCTTACACGCACCCTTCCTAATAACAAGAACATGGGTTTAATCAAGGCATCTCATTATTGTACATCATCTCAGGTGACAATGTTTATTGTGTATCTTGCTGCTCTTCTACTGATTCAATGACCAGTTCTATTTTTTTGGAACCTCACTGCTTTGGACTTCTCTGTGGATCACAGATATGTCTGTGAATCCAAGTTACTGAAATTGTCTCCTAAGGGTGAGTTTTTATTAGCTGAGGAACATTTTCTACAATTTTAAGAAATGTTCCAAAATTTGACTGAGTTTTCAGAATAGTTAAACATTTTTCTAAGGTCACATAGATAGTAAATGTCATAGCAGGAATGAAAACCTTCCACTTAGTGGTTAGGGAGTTAGAAGTTCAGTGTTCTCGCCCTGGCCAGATAGCTCAGTTGGCTCGAGCATCCTTCCGGTATGCAGCTGTTGCGGGTTCCTTCCCCTCAAGGCACATACCAATGACGGCATGGATGAGTAAAAAACAAATTGATGTTTTTGTCTCCGTCTCTCTCCCTTCTTCTCTCTCAAAAAAAGGATATAGTTCTACTGATTTATAGGAAATGTTATAGATGGCACACAGTTCTAAAAGATAAGGGTCCACAAATGTAAAGAGGAAAAAGAAGCAAAACAATAACCAAAAATATTCTGCAGATCTACTAAGTGATCAATTCCTTATAAGACTTCAAATTAGGCCCCACATTAACAGGTAACAAAGGTTACAAAGAAGTCAAACAGCTTTACTTTACAGTTTAGTTTTCAAAATACCTGTACTTGAAACTCACAAATTTTTTTGAAATTAATAAGGCATGGAGTCTTATTAATTAAAAAAATAATAGAGAAGTCCAGTGTTCTCATCTTGGCTTTCCTAATTATCTGTGCTCTTGGGCAAAATTTTGTCTCATTGATTGATTAATATTTTTTGTAGAGAGAGAAAGAGGAAGGGAAAGAGAGAGAAAGAGAGACATAGAGAGAGATATTACTTTGTTGTTCCACATATTTATTTATTCATTGGTTGATTCTTTTTTTTTTTTGTATTTTTCTGAAGTGAGAAACAGGGAGGCAGAGAGACAGACTCCGCATGCGCCCAACTGGGATCCACCTGGCATGCCCACCAGGGGGCAATGCTCTGCCTATCTGGGGCCTTGCTACGTTGCAACCGGAGCCATTCTAGTGCCTCAGGCGGAGACCATGGAGCCATCCTCAGTGCCTGGGCCAGCTTTGCTTCAATGGAGCTTTGGCTGTGGGAGGGGAAAAGAAAGAGAGAAAGGAGAGGGGGAGGGATGGAGAAATAGATGGGTGCTTCTCCTGTGTGTCCTGGCTGAGAATTGAACCTGGGACTTCCACACACTGGGCCAATGCTCTACCACTGAGCCAACAGGCCGGGGCCCATTGGTTGATTCTTGTATGTGCCCTGACTGGGAATCCAACCTACAACTTTGGCATATTGGGTACTCTAACCAACTGCTCTGACACCAAGCAGGCCAGGGTGTTTCATTTTTTAAAATAGAAATTAGACTCCATGCCTTATTAATTTCAAAAAATTTGTGAGTTTCATGTACAGGTATTTTGAAAACTAAACTGTAAAGTTAAGCTGTTTGACTTCTTTGTAACCTTTGTTACCTATTAATGTGGGGCCTAATTTGAAGTCTTATAAGGAATTGATCACTTAGTAGATCTGCAGAATATTTTTGGTTATTGTTTTGCTTCTTTTTCCTCTTTACATTTGTGGACCCTTATCTTTTAGAACTGTGTGCCATCTATAACGTTTCCTATAAATCAATAGAACTATATTCAGTCATTATAAGGTCTAAAAAATGAAATTCTTCATCTATTTGGACATTTCACTTTTATACATTTCATCTCAAAAGTTCTAAATATGGTAGAGCTAAATTTTAGAATTATTGAGGACATTGTGGCAGTATTGATATTTCACTTTTATTTTGTGGTGGTCTGTTACATGTTAACAACTGATTTTTCATTTGAAACAAGGAAAGTATATTTGTTTTCATTTAATAGAGAAATGTATTTAGTTAGTACATTTTATCTTCTGTTTCTATGTATTAAAGGTCAAGTAGATATCACTGGAAATCTGGAAAAGTGGGCAAATTGGGTAATCAATCACATATAATGTCACAAAGTAAAGGAAACATTAAGGTAAGAAAATACTATTTTATTCTCAAGCAATTTGCTAAGCAAGAATATATGCATTGTTTTTTCAGGTCCCTTCCATACTTAAGTATTTACTGTTCTGTCTTAACAATTTTGCATATTATTAGATTTTGATTTTTTCTTTTTAGACTTATATAGAGTGTTTGCATTCAGATATCCTTTTGTGTTTCATCTACAAGTTGATTTTTAGAAATGCATTTTGAGTTGAATTTTTCTAAAGTATTTTTTTCCATCCAGTTCAGTTCTGGTTTAAAGTATGTGAAATAGATCTGTAGTTCTACATTAAGGTGAAAGCTGTTATTTGATGTAAAAACCAGATTTTTTTCCAGCCTTTTCATTATATCATTTGATTAATGTTGATATTTTGTTTGAATAATAATTATTCATATCCCATTGATTCCCTATGTGAAGATACACAAGGGACAAATACTTACAGGTTTCCAGCTGTAGAATTGCTTTGTTTTTACTACGTATTGTAAAGTATAACATTACATTATATGTATGATTAAAACCAGATGAATGTCTTTCTTTAAAGAAAACTGTTTTGCTTCTGAATTTCTTAGTACAAAATTCGTGACTTAGTAATTTTTAACTTATATAACTTTTTCTCTTTTATAGACCTATCATTAAGCTTTCATTGGGCATTGACATCTACAAATATCTTACTCAGTGCTTCTAAACTTTTTTGGCTTTGAAAAAGCATTTTATTCCTTAGTGTCACTTTTTTAACTGAAATATGTTTCTTTAATTTTTGAATTAAACATTTTATAATTCAGCTTCCATTTTTTATTATCACTCTGTGATACAGTGTTCCATGTTCAAATGTTGTTGTAAATATAGCATATTAAAAATGCTGTCTCTGTGATTATTTATTCTATAGTTTTTATTAAGTGCCTTCTTTGTCATATAGTGAATTTTGCTTATTCTCAAGTACAACCTCATTTAATGTAAAAGACAGTATACATATGAAAATATTTATAGAAAATGCCAGTATGTAATTCTTGTCATAAATATTTAGTGTATGACCCGCCTGTGTTTGGGAAATAATAGTTTAGTTCTACAAATACTGTATTTGAAAGTCTAGTAGATGTGTTTGTAAGAAAGACATGATGAATAAATGATAATGCTAGTCCCACACTCTTCATAACTGGAGGTGAAGAATGAAAGCATGTGGGATTGGGTACCGTAGAAAGTGAATATATAAAGGGAGCTAGGACAGAAGGGAAAGGCTTAATAGCAGACTCAGGAATCTTGTTTTTATTTTTCATTGGATGACTGGAATTCTTTGACAGCAGGAATTCTGTGGAGCAGGAAGATAGCAAGATTAAAGTGATGATTTATTATGGTGATTTTGTTCAAATGTTCAGTGCATTTGGAGTTCATAAATATAAAACAAATGATATCCAAATTGTTTTAATCATGTATCTCATCAATAAATATAATTTGAGAATAACTTTGTAGCCATAGATTTCATTTATGTATACACTTATTTACTAATATATCACATGTACTGTAAAGCAAAATATGGAGATTAATCAAGGATAATATAAATATAAACAGATTGTTTTGGTATTACCTGGTCTTTTCTTGACCTCCCTTAGTCCTTCATACATGCTACTTTGGAGGCCACTGTTATAGAGGCAGAGAGACAGTTAAAAGAATCTAGAGATTCAGATGAGAAGAGTCTAACTTAGAATGTAGCAGAAGAAATATAAATGAAAATATGAAACCAAAAAAGCACTAAAAAAGGAAAGAAGGAAGTCAAATGTATCATTGGTATTGCAGCCTAGGTTGACTAGAAGATAGGATAAAGAAGGAAGTTAGAAAAAAAGTTCTGGGATATTGATTTAGACCTTTTCTTCCTTCCTTCTTCCCTCTCTCCTTCCCTTCCCTTCCCTTCCCTTCCCTTCCCTTCCCTTCCCTCCCTCCTTCCTTTCCCTTCCCTTCCCTTCCCTTCCCTTCCCTTCCCTTCCCTTCCTTTCCCTTCCCTTCCCTTCCCTTCCCTTCCCTTTCCCCCAGCTTTATTAAGGTATAAGTGATAAAATTGTAAGATATTTAAAGATAATACAATGTAAGATATTTAATAATGTAAGATATTTAAAGATAATATAATGATTTGATATACATATATATTGTAAAAGGATTCCTCCCCCCACTGAGTTAACTAACACATCTATTACCTCACATATTTATTTTTAAATGTTTTTTGGTGAAAACATTTTATTTCTACCCTGTTAGCAAATTTCAAAGATTTAGAATTATTTAAATTCTCATGTGTTAGTTGCAGCTAACAGAGTAAATATATCTCTTAAGAATTTATCAAAAGGAGAAGGAAGGTCAGGATGAAGCGTAGGAAGGCAGGAGTGAAGGGGAGGGAGGTGAAGAGAACTTGAATATTCACTGTCTGTTTTATATCAATCAGTAGCTGCTTTTACTGTTTTACCTCATTAAGTGCTATGTCACTCTTAAAAGGCAGTTATTTTTCTAGTTCCACAGATGAAGAAATTTAACATCAAATAAAATAACTTGCTCAAGGTCAAGTGTCAAGGCCAAGATTTGAAATGCTGGCTTTCAGGCTGGTTCTAGGGGAATTTACTAGCTTTGCAGTAAAGGGAGCCTGAGAAGAGAAAGAAGGGTAGGAGTAGAATCACAGTAATGTAATTCGTAGAAGAGGGAGGTGAAAAAGGGCATTTTTAGAAAACATGAAGAAGTCAGAATTGTCTGATACATTGTGTAGTGAGAGTCTGGTTTTAAACCAGTGTTTCTCCACATGAGGCAATCTGCACCCCCTTCCTGTTCCCCCCACCCCAGACTTTTGGCAATGTTTGGAGATATTTTTACTTATTATAACTGAGAGGTTCATTTCTTTCTTCCTTTCTTTCCCTTTCCCTTTCCCTTTCCCTTTCCCTTTCCCTTTCCCTTTCCCTTTCCCTTTCCCTTTCCCTTCCCTTTCCCTTTCCCTTTCCCTTCTCTTTCCCTTTCCATTTCCCTTTCCCTTTTCCTTTCCCTTTCCATTTCCCTTTCCCTTTCCCTTTCCATTTCCCTTTCCCTTTCCCTTTCCGTTTCTGTTTCCCTTTCCCTTTCCCTTTCCCTTTCTGTTTCCCTTTCCCTTTCCATTTCCCTTTCCCTTTCTGTTTCCCTTTCCCTTTCTCTTTCCATTTCCCTTTCCCTTCCCCTTCCCTTTCCCTTTCCCTTTCCCTTTCCCTTTCCTTCCCTTTCCCTTTCCCTTTCCATTTCCCTTTCCGTTTCCATTTCCCTTTCCCTTTCCATTTCCCTTTCCCTTTCCCTTTCCGTTTCTGTTTCCCTTTCCCTTTCCTTTTTTTTCCCTCCCTCCCTTCTTTTCTTTCTTCCTTTCCTTTTTCTCTTTCTTTTCTTTCTTTTTTCTTTTTACTGACAGTATGCAATGGTTCCAGGCCAGGAGTGCTCCTACACATCCTACAGTGCATTGGGCAGCCCTCATAGCAAAGAATTTTCTGGGCCTGGGCCAGGGCCAAGGTTGAGCAACCCTGCTTAGACTGAATTCCTCACTCATTGCATTAGCTCTGTGATTTTAAGCAAGTCATTTGATCTTTCTGAGTTTGTGTCACTATTCTAAGCATGTATAATGGTACTCGATAACTACTTCACAGAATTTTTAGCAATGTGTGAGACAATAGGTATGAATAGGTTTTTTTAGAATCACGGAGAAGTTGAGTCAGTTTGTAGTTGAGAGATGGACTCACAAAAGTGGAGTAAAGATTAAAGATAGAAGTAAGAGAGGTGCCAGTTTTTAGGAGTGTAATCTTTGAAAAGATGGCTCATTTAGGAGACCTTAACCAAGGGAAGGAAGATACATTTTTCTCAGGAAAGAAAACAAGTGTCAGTAAATTTTTAGAGATTGTGTTGGATGGAGGTGAGGCAGAGAAAGCTGTGGAAAACTCTTCATAGAAGACATCAACATTCTTAATATATCTGAAAGCAAGATCATCTGTTCAGATTAAGGAAAATGGGGTGAATGAGTTTTTTGGAATGAAGAAAGTTTGGAGTATCCACTGGGAATCTTGATCAAAGATTAGCAGCAAATGAATACATGGATTTCTGAAAAGTCATAAGAGCTCACTGAAATTGTTCAGCATGGATTTATAAGTATTATTAGTATTATTTCATCAAATTAGTAGGTAGGTTTGAGAGGTTTAAGAGGAAGTCGGTAAGATAATCATGGTTAGCACTGAAACACTCTTGAGCTGAGCATTGTGAAGGTATGGCCATAAAGATTGCTGCTTAGCTTCAAGGTTTGGTCACAATGGTCAAGTGGCTGAAGAGACCCTCCATGTTCATAGTAGTCGGAATGTTGGAGAGTTTTTAGCTTCAGGATGTCAAGTGAATATAGACATTGAAGTCTCTATGATCATCACCCAGAAATGTGATGGGGAGAAATACTGGGCAGATGGCTGAGGTTCAGGTAGACAAGGTTTCTTGGTATTGATAAAGGCAGTAAGTGGATGGTGAGAACCTTCAGTAGTGGCAACTGAATAATGAGAGCAAAAACAGTATCTGGAAACAGCACTGATGAGCAAACAGGGAGAAAAGATTTCTCCTGGTGAGTGAAAGGGAGTAGAAATGGATCTAGTTCCTCTGGAGAGTTCTGTGTCAGAGGCTGTGTTGGAGGGAAAGTGGGTCCAGTTAATGCAAGAGATATTTTTAGGAAAGGTTTAAGGCACAAAATAAATGACTATTTCATAGGAGCTCCATGGAATGGCATTGGAGCTTGGGTGGAAGGACAAACAGTAAAGAATGAATGGCAAAGCTCAAGTAGCTAATTGGATTAAGAATGAGAATATTTGAAAAGGTGGCTCTGTGAAGAGTATGTGCCCAGCATGGCAGATTACGGCATTGGAGGGAGTTTGAAGGCATCTTTGAATGCCAGGGAGGGAGATAATGACAGCATAGTCTGACACCAGTGGCCCAGATAATATGTCTGTGTGGTAGAGCCACTAAGCTGCCCTGGTCCCTGATGGCACCCCTTCAACGTCTGCTGGTGAAGGCATAAGTGGGTTAATAAGGCAAAAGCTTTAGTATATTGAATCTGGTACTTGGATATACATATATATAGTCATAGGTATGTGCACATATGTGTCCAAGCACATGGGTGTGTGAGTGTATCCCTCCCTAGTCCAGCCCTATCCACCGTCAACTCTTCCCCAAACAGATAAAAATCAGACTTAGGAGAAAATTCTATTTGCCTAAAATTAGCAACTAGCAGTTGGTTCATTGAAATATTTTTTATGCAGTTTGAATCATTTGAAGTAAGTATGACTATATTCATAGAGCATAAACATATTCTTTACAGTAAAAAAACTATAAAACAAATACTAAAATTTCCCTAGTAATTGGTTCAGTTTGCTTTAGCAAATCTATTCTGCCCAAGTAGCCTACAGCCAGATTGCTCATGTTGCAATTCAGAAGTATCATTAAGGTAATGATATTGGAAAATTTGGTTATAAAAATAAGATTAAGTTATCTATAACTTGTATAACAATCCAAGTTTAAAAATAAAAGTGTGATTCACTAAGAAATGATTATTTAATCCTATTTTTCTTTTTGCTATGTTGTACATAGCATTTTAGTAGTACTTAAAGAACGTGAACAAACCAGTGCTTTTATGAAGCAAAACCACTAGATTCACTGAGAATAATTAGACCTTAATTTTCAGATGACTGCTGCTGTTACAGTCATAGACACAGAGGCAACTATTGTTCTCATATTAGCATTAAAAATTGGGCAATTAAGCATGCGAATTGCAAATTAAAAACTAGGTATGAATTGACAGTGTCTGTGTAAATGTGCACCCTCCTCCATGTTGTTTGTGTACTTTGAGTATTAGTTTTAATAATCCCAAGGTAAGTATGTGCAATTGATGAGTCTGTTTTATTTCTTTAAATCTTAAGCTTCCAGGATTTTAAGTGAGTATTTATCTACCTAACAGTAATCTTATTTACTCAATTTCTTGGCTATATCTTAGGAAAGCGAGGTATCACAAATAATATATTTGAAGGTTAAGTCTGTGATACTTAAACATTTGGTTCTTTAAATTGGGCAAATAAGATAATAATATTGGCTCTTACAGCTATGCAAGCAGAGTAGTTCAGTCAGAATTTAGATTCAGTCTACACAAATATTAGACTTTGTGTCTTTCAGAAAGATCAGAGATAGAAAAGCTTTTATAATAGTTGAATAATAGTACTTTCCTAAAATCACTTTATGATGATATATAAATATAATGGTTTTTATTTAACAAATAATTTATGGTATATTTAATATATATATTTTAATATTTATTTTTATGAATTTTTATTAAATTAATTGAAAGATTTATATATGCTTTAATGATTAATTAATTTTATAGTACTTTTAAAATGTATTTTTTGTTTAAGATACACCAAAATTTTATAGCTTTTTAATATTTTTGTTAATGACTTAAACTTTCTTTGAATAAGAGAATGTGTACCTCACAAACAATATCTATTTTATTAATACAGCTTTCTGCTGGAAAAGTAAAAGTAAAATTACTGAAGGAGCAGCTTCAAGGTAAACAATTGACCACTGTAGTATTAGATGATACAGATGTAATGTATTTTACATTTGAATTATGTACATAGAGAATTAAAGTTCTAGAATTGTTTATGCAATACAAAGATTCTAAACCTCCAAATAATGACTCTTTACCTTTAATACTTAAAATATATTTTATTTATATTTGTTTGTGTGGGGCCTTATTTTATTGTCAAAGAATGTAAACTTAGAATATGAATATAATATAGCGTTTTTCATAATGAGGACTGTCATAGCACTGGTCTTTAAAGTTTATTAATGTACTCTTTTGACTAGGATAAGAATTTGGCAGTATAAAATTATAAATTGAAATTTTATTTTAATAAATTGAGAATATTGAATATTTACTTTATATTTTAATACATTTTGACAATAGTAAAAACCAAAATCAATTTTGAATATATACTAATTCCAAAAGAAATGAAACTTTTTAATAGAGGATAAACATTTAATTTGAATGGTTAAGATGATTTGATAGAACAAGCTTGAAATACATATAACATTAATTGTAAGAAGATACTCTGTGTGGGCTTCTCTTTGGTCCAGAGATAGGGTAAAATATCATAGGTATTCTATCAGGAGCATAGTTTTGACACTTACTATGGTCTAGAATTTTACATGTCTAGTTTAAGTGAGTTTTAAGAAGAGTATATATGGGTGGATAGTGTTGCCCTGTGGTTGTGGAAGGGGGACTTGGGTTCCTCTTACTGGAAGAATTAGACTTGGTCACATGCCTTTCTTAGTGGGTAGCTAATGTTTAAATATTATTTGAGAATATAGAAATATGCATACTTAACATTACTTTATCAACCAGAAACCTAAACATCATATTTTAAAGTGATTAGTCTGACATTTTTTTTACTTCCAGAACTACCGAGACATCCACTTAGTTATAAAAAGGCAAATTTTTCTGACAGTGAAAAACCCAAGATAAAAGAGAAGGTTTGTGGACAGTGTGAGAACAAAACTGCTCTGCTGGTATGTGCATATAATAAGATGCTGGAATAGTAACACATACTTTTCCTTTGTGCCTCTTAACTAAGGTGAAGCGTGCATGCTGCGGGGGAAGGCCAGCAACACACTGAAACTCATCTTCTTATTCCTGTTTATGGTGCTGCCTTAACTCTTACCCTGTGCACCTCGAATCATGCCTATCAGCACACAGACGTGCTGCAGTAGCTGCCATCCAAAATCAATACCACACTACAACAACCATTCTCCTTTGATCTCCGCATCTTCCCTCTATACCTCTTTTGGTAACAATTGAAGAATTGGTTATACTTGCTGTCGTCACATTCTCTCCTCTCATTCTCTTTTACTTATTGAGCTATATTTTACTTACTATGGACAGATCTGAGATTCACAACTAGATTCCTTTTGATAAATGTCTACACTACTATATACTAGACTACCATAAAGATAATAGAATACCCCCGAAAGTTTCTTTGTGCCTTTTTCAAGTAATCCCCAGCACAAAGGCAACCACTATTGTTAGGGGTAGACAAAGTAAGCTTACAGTTGTATGTGAAACACAGTTTATTTTGTATTATTAATTTATTATTGAATTATTTATTATTGTTTTATTATTATTAACCTACTTCTGCCTACCCCTGTATATATATTTTGTGTGTAAGTTTTATTCTACTTCATGTGAAGATTCATTCTTGTTGTTACATTTATCAGTTGTTTGTTTATCTGTATTACTGAGTAGTATTCCATAGTATAGATACATCCACCTTTGTTTATTTATTCACGTGTTGAATGACATCTAGGTTATTTCTGGTTTTTCCCTAGTATATTTAAGGCTTCTGTGTACATTTATATGCCAGTCTTTTCCCCCCACAAAATGGCGTTCTTTCTTTCCTTAAAAGTTCTGAAGTGAACTTGAAAGAAAAAAGGTAAAAAAAAAAAAAAATAATGCTTTCTGACAACTCTGTCAACAATTGCTCCCCACTCCCCTCCCCTCAGCCCCTGGCAACCTCCGCTCTATTTTCTGTCTCCATGAACTTGATGACTAGTTGTCTCATAAATGGAACCATATAGTATTTGTTCTTTTATCACTATGTAGTATTGTTTTTATTTTTTTTAGCATAAAGTCTTCAAGTTGTTGCATGTATCAGAATTTTCTTCATTTTTAAGGCTGAATAATGAATTTTCTACATGTTGTTTATCCATTCATCCATTGCTGGGCACTGAATTGCTTCCACCTTTTAGCTACTGTGAATAATGCTGCTGTGAACATAGGTGTGCAAATATCTATCAAAGTTTCTATTTTCAATTATTTAGGGTACGTACTCATAAGTAGAATTGCTAAATTCTCATTCTCTCTGGAATGCTCTCCATTCAGTATTGGGTCTCCAGTACTGTCCAGTAGCTGCTTCTTATTAAGGTCACCAGCAACCTCCACATTCTTAAATGCAGTGGTCAATTCTCAGTTCTTATCTTCATCTATCAGTAGTATTTGATGCAGTATCCCTCTCCTCTCCTATGACTCTTTACTCCGCTTTCTCTGAAACACCATTCTGTCTTGGTTTCATTTTATTTTGCTAGCTATCTCTTCTCAATTTTCTTGGTAAGTTTTCTGTATTCCTGATCTGATGCCTCAACATTGGGATGTCACAGGGCAGTTCTTAATCCTCTTCTCTAGTTTGTCTATACTTCCTCTTTAGGTAATTTCATTTACTCTGTTGGCTTTAAAGACTGTCTCTACTTTGATGGTTCCCAGATTTATACTTCTCCCTTGAACTTTCAACATAGTCACCCTGGAACTTGGATGTCTAACAGGAATCACAAACTTAACCATGTTCAAAATTGAACTTTATTTTGTCTCCAATGAACTTTTTCCCCCTACCACAGTCCACTTATATCAATAAAGGTCAACTCAAATGTTACTTACTCTAACAGCTCTTTATGAAACAGCAGCAGCTGAGTTGTACGCTCTAGTTTGGTGAAGCTCTACCTTCGTCTATATAGCAGGTATCACCTTTTGATATATATTTCTTTATTTTCTTCCCACCTTCAGTGTAAACTTTATGAGAGTTGCAATTTTGTTTTGTTCACTACTATGTGTCCACAACCTATGCCTTCAATTTAGTAAGTACTCAACAAATATTTGTTGAATGAGGCACTTCTTTAAAACTTTTCTGGCCTGACCAGGTTGTGGTGCAGTGGATAGAGCGTTGGACTGGGATGCAGAGGACCCAGGTTTGAGACCCCGAGGTCACCAGTTTGAGCGTGGGCTCATCTGGTTTGAGCAAAGCTCACCAGCTTGGATCCAAGGTCTCTGACTTGAACAAGGGGTTGCTCAGTCTGCTGTAGTCCCCCGGTCAAGGCACATATGAGAAAGCAATCAATGAACAACTAAGGTGTCACAACAAAAAACTGATGATTGATGCTTCTCATCTCTCTTTGTTCCTGTCTGTCTGTTCCTATCTATCCCTCTCTCTCTGACTCTCTCTCTGTCTCTGTAAAAAAACAAAACAAAACAAAAAACCTTTTCTATAGTATAGACTGTAGACATATCCTCCTTTCTGTAGTATTGAAGATACTCCAATACCTTTTGTAATTTAAAATATTATACATACTTAAGAGGTATTCCCCCCAAATTTAATATAATTAATATTGTATAATATATTTCAGTTTCAGAGAATTTAGCCACAATCACTTCTGATTGAAGGCTATATTACTAGTCTTATTTTGTGGTAGTTTTAATGGGGCTCAAAGAATTAGAATGCTGAGAGTCTAATAAAGGGCTAATAACATTAAATGTAAAACTCTAGCTGTGGTATAATGCTCTTACTATTACATCATATTATTATCTTATTAGACATAGTGGTGGATAATAATTTAAAGAATCTTAGTCAATTATATCTATGTAGAAATGTTTAAAAATATAAACAAGTGCTAAGGTTTCTGAAGTTAAAAGTATGAAAGGGACTTATCAGTTGAATTGAATTGTTGGTGTTCGTTGTTTATGATTTAAAAAAGGATTTATGTAGTAGCTATGAGTCAGTATTTCTATTGAATCCTGTTCTATGCTGAGCACTTTTTAAAGGTCATGGAATTTGAACAAGATCACATGTAGATAACACTTGACCTGAAAATAAAGGATCTGTTTATCCAGAGAGTAGGAAACACAAGAAAAAGACATCCCAGCCAGGATAAATGGCATATGCCTTTATAGGAAAGCAGATGAGTGACAATGTTAGCAGTGACTAAAAAGCTGATTTGCCTGAAAACTGTGTATATAGAAGCTGGAATTTGGACCCTAAACACACTTAAACGTTTCTCTAAGAATTTAAGAAAGGATGTTGTTTGGTTTGAAATGAAAATAATACACTTGTCAACGCACAACAATAAGTTATGTAAGGCTAAGTAGATCTAATGAAGTAGACTGTGGTAGTGTTAAACTCTGAGGTTTTCCTGTCATTTTAGCTTCTGTCCTTCTAGATGATAATGCTGATTAGATAATTAGAGTCAACCTTTCTTTATCTTATGATAGGGTCTTCATCAGAGAAAACTGTATATTGGGGTATGGGTTAAAAGCTTGAGTTTTGGAGATTTGAATCTCAACTTTACCTGTTAGTAACGATGTGACCTTTAGCAAATGACTTAATTCCTCTATATTTCTGTTCTCTAATTTGTAAAATGGGATAATATGAATAACAGTAGTCTATATCTCTAAGTTATTGAGAATAATGGGTTAATACATGTGAAATATTTAGCATTATGCCTGGTACATTTTTGGGAGAAAATAAATTGTGTGTTGCAGTTGGCACATTTTCTTATGTCCTGATACATTGACATATATTGGTGGTAAAAATAAAAGTCCAAACTTTGATGTGTTTTATTTTTTAAAGAATTTACAGTAGTTTTAGGCTTGTTTCTACATGGCAAAAGTGAAATGCATATTTAAAAATTATATATTAGTCTGGCAAATATGACTAATTTAAACTCAAATGGTTTTTGAAGTCTTAGCATGACTGCTCTAGCCTTGATCAGATTAAAATATTTGCTGAAATTGTACTTGAGTATTTCATCATTGAAGAAGCATCCGTGGTGAACTGGAGTGCTTATCTGTGTTTTAGTATCTTTCTGCTACTTATACAAACTTCTAAAAAGATTTTTCAGTTGGTGGTCATTTTAATCCAATTTAAATCCAAATATCTTTGAATAACAAAATATATAACCTTACTTTGTTCCTCCAGCTTTAATCTTCCAGTCTATAATATCCATTTGGATAATTTCATTAAAAGTCTGTTGATAAACAAATACTTAACTTTGAATTATATTTTGAAACTGATTTTCTGTCCCCTACATTACATTGAAAACCATTACCAAGTGTTTATAAAAAATTATTAAAATTTTAGCTGTTATATAAAATAAAAATTAGGCAGAATACATTTTGAAGTCTACATTTATACAAGGATACTATGATATATGTATGTGGAATTATAGCTTTTTAGTTGATTTTGCACTTGAAAAATTATGGACTGGTTTAGATAATGTGTTTGTCATTATTTCTTTATGAGGCTGTAGCTCTTGAAACAAGATTGAAAAGGTAGGACTAGATCCCATATTAGGAATAGTGTTTTTCTTCCACTTAAATAAAAAGTTCAGTGTTATATTGCTAATCACATTTGAAAAAATATATTAATTTTCACAAATACCAAAACATGCAGTCATTTGAAATACTGGATTTTATTTTATTGCATATTTTATCATTTTTTCAATAAATGATTTCTACTGTAATTAATGATCAATAGTTAATTTAATTAGTAATGTGGGCTGTGGATAAAAGCCTGAGCTTTAAGCCAAAATGTGGGGTTGAAATTCTGGCTCTATTAGTTGTAGTACCTGAATTTTTTTTTTTTTTTTTTTTTTTTTTTTTTTTTTTTTTTTTTTTTTTTTGTGAGAGCTAGAGCGACAGACAGAGAGGAAGGGAGAGAAATGAGTAGCATCAGTTCTTTGTTGTGGCATCCTAGTTGTTCATTGATTGCTTTCTCATGCCCTGACCTGGGGGCTCCAGCACAGCATGTGACTGACCCCTTGCTCAAGTCAGATGAGCCTGCCCTCAAGCCAGCGACCATGGTGTTTCCGTACCTGGGTCTTCAGCATCCCAGGGCCAATGCTCTGTCCACTGTGCCACCATCTGGTCAGGCGACAGATTCTTAATAATTATTTTCCTTGCTTACCTAATCTTCACAGTGAAGATATAATGATTGTTCTAACTTTAGAGAGTTGTTGTGGGAATTAAATGAGATGAAACATGTGAAACCTTTAAAACAGTAAATACTCACTAAATGTTTTGAATATTATTATTTGATTCTAGCCTTCCTTCTTGTACTGTTTTAATCATTTTATATCTGATAAATCTGTGTACATTAGTGTAGGTAACTATATCATCTTATGGGGACTTATAATTCAGTTTTTTAGAATTAATGGACTTAAAATGTCTGTTGAATTTTTAAAAAGAGTTCACTTTACTTTTCTATGTCTCATACATTCTAGTGCCTAATACTCAGCGTGTGGTCTGTAAACCAGCTGCTGCATAGTATCACCTGGGAGCTTGTGAGAATGCAGCATCGCAGGTGGCATTTCAGACTTCCTGAACCAGAGTTCACATATCAGCAGAACTCCAGATGACTCATGTGCATGTTACAGTTTGAGAAGCATCACTGTATTGCACATTTCATCCACCATTGACCAGTGCAAGGCAGAAGCACTTGGTCAACCTCTTCCTAGTCTGCCCCAAATGTCTTATTACACTTATATTTCCCTGATATGAGGACAGCGGAAGGATTGGAGAATGGTGCTGGGCACCATAAGTGGGGGTGAAAGAAGGTCAAAGGGAATATGAGCTCCTTGGCAACAACTTCCTGACACCATCTCTCCAAGCCCCCATCCTTTCTTATTTGATCTACCAGGTGTTCTCTACCTTGGCCAAACTCAAGAAAGTGATGCATTTTTGCCATACCCACTGCTTTTTGTCATATTGTAAAGAGTGTTGAAGTTGCTGTACAACTGCACAGTAGTGACTGCACTTGCTGTGAAAATTCCATTTTCTTTTCTCTAACTTTCAGTCTTGCTTGGTTCCACCATGGATATGGGATATGACATTTTTCAATTTATCTCTTAACTTAAAAAATATGTTTTAACACTGTAAAACATTTTGGAGATAAATATATACTTGTCCATAATCATTTCACCAGTCTATAAGCATTGCTGACATTTTGATGCAGTTCTATCGAGGTCCTTCCTTCCTTCCTTCCTTCCTTCCTTCCTTCCTTCCTTCCTTCCTTCCTTCCTTCCTTCCTTCCTTCCTTCCTTCCTCCCTCCCTCCCTCCCTCCCTCCCTCCCTCCCTCCCTCTCCCCCCCTTCCTTCCTTCACTTTCTTTTGAGGAATCTTCTAAGAATACTTTTAAAACTGTATTTTGAGAGTCATCAGTGAAGTAGTACCGTTCAAGGAAGAGTATGAAAACTTCTATAGGCAAATAGTGTTCATATCATTTGAAACTAAGTTTGCCCTGTAAATTCGTACAGAAAGATAAAAGAACTAAAGTTGTGGTCTTGATCCAGAGATAGTCCTGTTTAGTTATTTCTGGGTCAAGAACTGTGACTTGATGCTGCTGATTATTATAATTTACTAAAAAATTGTACATACATACATACATACTTACACATATAAAAGCCACATTCTGGCTATTAGAATTATTTTGATGTAAGTAATTTGTTTACAGATTCTTTTTTCTTACCCCTCCCCCTGGTAACCACCACACTCTTGTTTATGTCCACGAGTCTCATTTTTCTGTCCCACCTATGTATGGAATAATACAATTCTTAGTTTTTCTGATTTACTTATTTCACACAGTATAAATTTTAACTGGGACAAATGGCTGTTTCAGTTTCCTTGGACTTCTCAATTCTAATGACATCTAAGTATATAATTGGAGAAATAAAGATAATAGCAATAACATCTTTATGCAAACATTTTCTCAAAATCATATAAGATTGCACTTTTCCCCCCCCAATTTCTTTTAAGGTTTGCCTTGAGTGTGGAGAAGATTATTGTTCAGGCTGCTTTTTTAAATCTCACCAGAAGGAGGCATTAAAACTCCATAGAACAACTCTTTTGCAGGTATGACTTGAAAATGCTTTACTGGTAATGTATTTATAGAATGTTTCAACAGAAAGATATTTAAAACATGTTTAATTATCTAGAATTTAGGATGATTTACATTAATTCTTATAATTCTATTTGTTACAGACAACCTTCACATAGATCTAAAATTTTACTGAACACTAATATGGATTCTACAATGTGTCCGTAAAGTCATGGTGCACTTTTGCCCGGTCACAGGAAAGCAACAAAAGACAGTAGAAATGTGAAATCTGCACCAAATAAAAGGAAAACTCTCCCAGTTTCATACCTATTCAGTGCAGTTTGATGTGGGCTCATGCACAGATTTTTTAGGGCTCCTTAGGTAGCTATCCCGTATAGCCTCTACAGACTCGTCACTGACTGATGGCCTATCAGAACGGGGTTTCTCCACCAGACTGCTGGTTTCCTTCAACTGCTTATCCCACCGAGTAATGTTATTCCTATGTGGTGGCGCTTCCTTATAAATGCACCAATATTCACGTTGCACTTTGGTTACGTATTCGAATTTAGTGAGCCACAGAACACACTGAACTTTCCTCTGTACCGTCCACATCTCAACTGGCATGGCCGTGGGCTGCTCCGCTGTATACAGGGTGTTACATCATCATCTGTGCATGCACACATGCTGCCACATCATCCTACAGAAACTGGGAGAGTTTTCCTTTTATTTGGTGCAGATTTTACATTTCTATCGTCTTTTGTTGCTTTCCTGTGACTGGTCAAAAGTGCACCATGACTTTATGGACACACTGTATTTTGCTATTTAAACTGTGTTTTAATATAGTTCCTGAAACACTTAACTTAATTAGAATTTTTAGATTATGATTCTATCTGTGAACATGACATTTAAAAATTAGACAATATTTTTTATCTATTGTTTTAAGTGAACACATGAGTTAAGTTTTATTTCTATGTACTTTATAAATAAAAATTTCATCTTTGCTTTTTTATATTTGGTTTTAAAAATATTTTTTTATTTGTCCTCACCCATTATTATTTAAGTAAGTTAATCTCTTCAGATTCTACCTTTTTTAAAAAAAATTATTTAAATGATTAATTTTAACAGGGTGACATTGATCCATTAGAGTACATAGATTCAGAGAAAACATCTCCAGATCATTTTGACACTTGATTATGTTGTATACCCATCACCCAAAGTCAAATTGTCCTCCGTCACCTTCTATTTGGTTTTCTTTCTGCCCCTCCCCCTGGTAACCACCGCACTCTTGTTTATGTCCATGAGTCTCATTTTTGTGTCCCACCTATGTATGGAATAATACGATTCTTAGTCACATAGTATAATGTTATCAAGGTCCATCCATGTTGTCATAAATGATACTATGTCATCATTTCTTATGGCTGCGTAGTATTCTATAGTATATATGCACCACATCTTCTTTATCTAGTCATCTGTTGAAGGGCTTTTTGGTTGTTTCCATGTCTTGGCCACTGTGAACAATACTGCAATGAACATGGGGCTGCATGTGTCTTTACATACCAGTGTTTTTGAGTTTTGGGGGTATATACCCAGTAGAGGGATTGCTAGGTCATATGGTAGTTCTATTCTTAATTTTTTGAGGAACTACCGTATTTTCTTCCATAATGGTTGTACTACTTTACATTCCCACCAACAGTGGATGAGGGTTCCTTTTTCTCCAGAGCCTCTCTAACACTTGATATTACTTGACTTGTTGATAACAGCTAATCTAACAAGTATGAGGTGGTATCTCATTGTAGTTTGATTTGCCTTTCTCTAATAGCTAGTAAAAATGAGCATCTTTTCATATATCTATTGGCCATTTATATTTCTTCCTGGGAGAAGTGTCTGTTCATGTCCTCTTCCCATTTTTTTTATTGGATTGTTTACTTGTTTGTTGTTGAGTTTTATTAGTTCTTTGTATATTTTGTATATTAGGCCCTTATCTGTGCTGATGTTTGAAAATATCATTTAGTTGGCTGTCTGTTTATTTTGTTGTCAGTTTCTCATGCTGTGCAAAAGCTTCTTAGTCTGATGTAATCCCATTCATTTATCTTTGCCTTCACTTCCCTTGCCATTGGAGTCAAATTCATAAAATGTTCTTTATGGCCAAGGCCTATGAGTTTAGTACCTATATTTTCTTCTATGTAATTTATTGTTTCTGGTCTTATATTTAGGTCTTTGATCCATTTTGAATTAATTTTTATACAAGGTGACAAACTGTATTCGAGTTTCATTCTTTTGCACATAGCTTTCCAGTTTTCCCAGCACCGTTTATTGAAGAGGCTTTCTTTTCTCCATTGTGTGCTGTTGGCCCCTTTATCAAAGATTATTTGACCATATATATGTGTTCTTTTTTCTGGGCTCTCTATTCTGTTTCATTGGTGTGAGTGTCTATTTTTCTGCCAATACCATGCTGTTTTGATTGTCTTGGCTCTATAATAAAATTTGAAGTCAGGTATTGTAATGCCCCCAGCTTCATTCTTTTTCCTTAGGATTGCTTTGGCTATTCGGGGTTTTTAATAGTTCCATATAAACCAGATGATTTTCTGTTCCATTTCTTTAAAAAATGACATTGGAATTTTGATTGGAATTGCATTAAATTTGTATATTGCTTTGGGTAATATGGCCATTTTGACTATATTCATTCTTCCTATCCAAGAACAAGGAATATTTTTCCATTTCATTTATGTTTTTCCATTTTCGTTAACAGTACTTTGTAGTTTTCATTATATAGTTCCTTTACATTCTTTATTATGTTTATTTCTAGGTATTTTATTTTATTTTTTTTGCAACCATAAAAGGGATTATTTTTTTGAATTCATTTTCTGATGTTTCACTCTTTGCATATAGGAAGGCAATAGACTTCTGTATATTAATTTTGTATCCTGCGACCTTACTGTATTGGTTTATTGTTTCTAATAGTCTTTTTCTGTAGTCTTTGGAGTTTTCAATGTACAGGATCATATCATCTGCAAAAAGTGAAACCTTTACTATTTCTTTCCCAGTATGAGTGCCTTTTATTCCTTTCTCTTGTATGATTGCTCTGGCTAGAACTTCCAGCACTATATTGAGTAAGAGTGGAGAGAGTGGACAGCCTTGTCTTGTTTCTGATTTTGGAGGAAAAGTCTTCAGTGTTTTGCTACTTAATATGATGTTAGCTGATGGTTTGTCATAAATGGCCTTTATTATGTTGAGATATTTTTCTTCTATACTCATTTTGTTGAGTATTTTAAACATAAAATTATGTATTTTATCAAATGCCTTTTCTGCATCTATTGATAGAATCATATGGTTTTTGTTCTTTGTTTTGTTGATATGGTGTATTACGTTAACTGTTTTACATATGTTGAACCATCCTTGTGATTCTGGGATGAATCCCACTTGATCATGATATATTATTTTTTTAATGTGTTGTCATATATGATTTGCTAGTATTTTGTTTAAGATTTTAGCATCTGTATTTATTAGAGATGTTGGTCTGTAGTTTTCTTTTTTCTGTTGTCCTTGCCAGGTTTTGGTATGAGGGTTATGTTGTCCTCATAAAATGTGTTTGGAAGTATTTCTTCTTCAGTTTTTTAGAAGATTTGAGTAGAATAGGAACCAAGTCTTCTATGAATGTTTGATAGAATTCACTAGTATAGACATCTGGTCCTGGAATTTTATTTTTTGGGAGGTTTTTAATAGTTGTTTCTATTTCTTCCCTGCTTATGGGTCTGTTTAGGCTTTCTGCTTCTTCATGACTCAGTCTAGGAAGATTGTATTTTTCTAGGAATTTATACATTTTTTCTAGATTGTTAAATTTGGTGACATATAGTTTTTCATAGTATTCTATGATAATTCTTTGTATATCTATATCTGTGGTGATTTCTCCTCTTTTATTTTGGATTTTGTTTATGTGAGTCCTTTCTCTTTTTTCCTTAGTGAGTCTTGCCAAGGGGTTTGTCAATTTTGTTGATCTTTTCAAAGAACCAGCTCCTTGTTTTATTGATTTTTTTTCTATAGTTTTTCTTTTCTCTATTTCATTTATTTCTGCTCTGATTTTTATTATTTTTTTTCTTCTGCTATTTTTGGGTTACGTTTGTTCTTTTTCTAGTTCCTTAACATGTGATGTTAAGATGTTTACTTGGGTTTTCCCTTGTTTGTTCATATAGGCCTGTAGTGATATGAACTTCGCTCTTATTTCTGCTTTTGCTGCATTCCAAAGATTCTAATATGTTGTATTGTCATTTTTGTTTGTTTGTATGTATCTTTTGATCTCTGTTTTTATTTCTTTTTTGACCCACTCATGATTGTATGTTGTTTAAAGTCCACATTTTTTGGGTTTGTGTACTTATTTTTTGCAGTTGAATTCCAGTTTCAAGGCTGTATGATCACAGAACATGCTTGGTATAATTTCAATCTTTCTGAATTTGTTGATGTTAGTTTTGTGGCCCAACATATGGTCAGTTCTTGAGAATGTTCCGTGTACACTGGAAAAATGTATACTCTGGCATTTTGGGATGAAATGTCATGTAGATGTTTATCATATCCAATTGTTCTAGTGTTTTGTTTAAGGCCCATATTTCTTTATTGATTTTCTCTTTGAATGAACAATCTAGAGCCATAAGTGGTGTATTGAGGTCTCCAAGAATGATTGTATTTTTGTCGGCTTTTATTTTTATTTCAGTTAGTAGATTTCTTATATACTTTGGTGCTCCTTGGTTTGGTGCATATATATTAAATATATTAAGGAGTGTTATGTCTTCTTGATTTAATGTCCCCTTTATCATAATGAAATGACCATCTTTGTCTCTAATTACCTTTGCTGTCTTGTAGTCAGCATTGTTAGATATGAGTATTGCTACACCTGCTTTTCTTTGGATGTTATTTGCTTGGAGAATTGTTTTCCAACCTTTCACTTTGAATTTGTTTTTATCTTTGTGGCTTAGATGTGTTTCTTGAAGGCAGCATAAAGTTGGATTTTTTTTTTTGATCAACCTCTGCTTCTCTGTGTCTTTTTATTGGTGAGTTCAATCCATTTACATTTATGGTAATTATTGACATTTGAGGGTTTCCTATTGCCATTTTGTATATTGCTTTCGGATAGCTCTGTATCTTGTTTGGTTCTTCTGTTTTGTTTTTCTATCATTCGTTCTTGTTTGGTTGTAATCCATACTTCTTTCCTCTGTTTCTTCTTTTTTTAAGCCATGTGTTTCTGTAGTGGAATTTTCAGGGGTGGTTACCATTAAGTAATGGAAAGGATACATGCCATTTTCATTGTAGTACATTATCTCATGAGTGCTTCTGCACTCCATCCTCCTTTGCTACTGTTAATCTTTGTCCTCTCCCCTTTCTTGTTTTTGTTGTCACAGATTAATCTTGTTTTTATTGTAATCTTATTGGAGCTTTTATTTGTAATTTTGATTTGTTTTGTTTTTTGTAGCTGGTCGGATAACCCCTTTTAGTATTTCCTGAAGTGGGTGTTTTCTGGTGATAAATTCCCTCATCTTTTCTATATCTGCGAATGTTTTTATTTCCCCTTTATATTTGAAGAATAGCTTTTATGGATATAGTATTCTTGGCTGGAAGTTTTTCTCTTTCAGTAATTTAAATATTGGGGTCCACTCTCTTCTGGCTTGTAGAGCTTCTGCTGAGAAATCTGATGATAGCCTAATGGGCCTTCCTTTGTATGTTGTATTCTTTTTATTCTCTGGCTGCCTTGAGGATTTTTTTTTTTTTGTCATTGGTTTGTGATCATTTCATTAGGATGTGTCTTGGAATAGGTCTGTTTGGGTTAAAGTAACTCAGTGTTCTGTTTGCTTCTTGGATTCGAGGCTTTAGTTCTTTCTACAGGCTTAGGAAGTTCTTATCTATTATTTGTTTGAATATTTGTCTCCATTCCATTTTCTCTCTCTCCACCTTTTGAGGTAACATAATGGGCAACATAAGAATACCCATTATTCTTATGTTGTTCTTTCTGATGAAGTCAGATAATTCCTGTAGGGCTTTTTCATTTTTTTAAATTTGTGAGTCTCTTTCTTCTCTCTGTAGTGTCTCTAGTTGCCTGTCTTCTATGTCACTAAATCTCTCCTCTATCTGGCCTGTTATATTAGATAAGTTTGTTACCTCATTTTTCAGTTCCTGTATTGAGTTTTTTTTTATCTCTGTTTGATTCCTTTTTATAGTTTCAGTTTCCTTGGTGATGTATTCTTTTTGTTCATTGAAATGTTTTTTGAGCTCTCTTAATTGCCTTTCTGTGCTTTCTTGTACTTCCCTGAATATTTTTAGGACTTCAGTTTTTAATTCTCTGTCATTTAACTCCAGGGTTTTGAAGCAACTGAAATTTTTTTCTAGAGGTTTCTCATCATCTATCTGAGCTACATCTCTGTCTTTTGTATCCATATTTTATTTCTTTTTCCTTAACGGCATTTGAGAGTGGTATTGTTAATAACACTAATAAGAGATAATAAAAAAATAAAATAAAAATTGAAATGATACAGTGAAAAAATGAAAATATTATTATAATAAATGGAACAAAAACTACAGCGAACAGGGAGCCAGGACTGAAGGAAAGTGGCAGAGAGATAAAAAAATGAAATAAAAACACACAAAATGCCACAAAGAAAAATATGAATCCAAAATAAAATAATTTGTTGGTAAATGACTATTGAATTTGATAAAAAGGAAAAGAAAAAAAGAGAAAAGAAGAAAAAAGAAGTGAAGGTTTTTGAAATGTAACCCTCATAAAAAAAAGCAAGAATGAAAAATTTAACAAGTATGGATAATGAAGTTAAAAATGGAAAGGAAAGAATAAAATGGAAAGAAAATAAAATAACTGAAGTGGCAAAAAAAAAGAAGAAAAAGTTATAGAAAATATAATTTTTTCCTGGTTTTGAAAGGTAGCTTCTTTTCTTTTTGGCAGGTGGTGCCATACTATAGCTTTTGCCCCTGTGGGGCTCTTGAGTAGAGATTTGCTGTTGTGTCACTATGGCAGTGATGTAGGCTGGGCCTGTTAAGGTTTGCAGGCTCTGACAGTGGGAGTCTCAGTTTTCCAGATGCCTCTCTCCATGTCTCTCCCTCCTGAGCCAGCAGCCTGGGGACTCAGCTGTGCAGTTGCCCCAGCCACTGCTTGCAGAGCAGGAGGCTCTAAGAGCTGCCAAGTCCTTCCTCCAGCACTGCTCAAAGCACAGTTTTGGGTAAGGTTGTGCCAACCAGAGCCGCCAGCAAGAGTAGGCAGGGCAGGGAGCCGATTGCTGATCAGGCGCCTTTCTAAGGGCCCCCGGGCAGGTCCAGTTTGACTCAGCATTCCACAGTTCTAATCTCCATAGGCTTTTCTCTCTTGTGCCCTGTTTGGTAGTCTTCAGCAAGACACGTGCGCCCAGCCCCCATGACTTCAGCAGTGCACACGAAGGTCTGCTCCCGTCCACTTAGTTGCACAATGCCTGTGATCTCAGTCAGTGCTGGGAATGCAAGAATGCACTTTGTAATCTCTATTGGCTCTCGGAGGTGTCCCGCCTAGACAGGTCCAGGCCTAGGGATTCTGGCCCTTGTGCACTTACTGCGCTGTTGGTCGGGGAGCCAGGACCACATAGAAACACTGGCTACAGCCCATGCAGAAATCCACTGCTGACAATGTTGGACTTAGCCCTCCTGCCAGGGAGCGTGAGCGCCCATGCCAAAGGCGCCAGGTGGAGTCACTCGCACACTGCCCTCCATCGCGAACCCGGGAGCACACAAAGCCGCTCCAGCGCTGGCCTCCACGTGCAACCTGCTTAGTCAATCCCCCTCGGAGCCTGCCACTCAGTGGATTAGATAGTCAGCTACCTTTTCACCCAATTGTACCTTTGTCTGGTGTGTGTATATTTCAGATGCTCCTGAGATTGTTTCTCTGTCATTAGTTGTTGAATTTGTTGAAATTTCAAGGGGAGATATCGGAAGCACCCCTCACAGTGCCACTTCACTGATGTCACTGGATTCTACTTTTACTCCTACATATTAGAAACTTTTGTTTATCCTCATATTGCTTTTATTTATTTATTTATTTATTTGGGGTTTTTTTTTTGGTGACACAGACAGAGAGAGGGACAGATGGGGACAGACAGACAGGAAGGGAGAAAGATGAGAAGCGTCAATTCTTTGTTGTGGCACCTTAGTTGTTCATTGATTGCTTTCCCATATGTGCCTTGTCTGGGGGGCTACAGCAGATGGAGTGACCCCTTGCTCAAGCCAGTGACTTTTGGGCTCAAACCAGATGAATGCACACTCAAACTAGTGATCTCGGGGATTCAAACGTGGGTCCTACACATCCCAGTCTGAAGTTCTATCCACTGGGCTACCATCTGGTCAGGCCTCATATCGTTTTTTGAAATGTCTATTCTTAAACCATGTCAGCTAGTCTTAAAATTCTTATACTTAAGCAACAAATAGAATTAAATATAGATATAAAATTATAGCATTTATATTTAATGATGTATTGATTTCATTTCTTTGATAGTAATTTATTCAACAAATATTTATTAAATATCTTTAGGAAGCATTGTCTATAATAGGCAGTGACCTTACACAGATGAATAACACTAGGATCCTGCTCAGGGATCTGGAGATAAAACAGAACCAAGAACCTTGTGTAATGGGTTAAGGATTTTATTATCTTGGTGGCAAAGGGATGGAGATGATTAGATCTATATTTAGGAAGGTCACTGGTAGATTTCAACCTTTACCTGTTACTTGAATATAAATATGGGTAACTCTAAAAACTAAAGTCATGATAACTACAAAACATAAAATAGATCTTACTAATAACAGTATTTATTGAAATCTGTTGCTTTTTAGTGGCTCCTTAATGTTTAGAGCCTCCTGTCAGAAATGATGGAGGGAACACTGGTTGGCTCAGTGGTAGAGCATGGGCCTGGCGTGCAGGAGTCCTGGGTTTGATTCCTGGCCAGGGCACACAGGAGAAGCACCCATCTGTTTCTCTACCCCTCCCCCTCTCCTTCCTCTCTGTCTCTTCCCTTCCAGCAGCCAAGGCTCCATTGGAGCAAAGTTGGCCCAGGCGCTGAGGATGGCTCTGTGGCCTCTGCCTCAGGCACTAGAATGGCTCTAGTTGCAGCAAAGAAATGCCCCAGATGGGCAGAGCATCATCCCCTGGTGGGAATGCCGGCTGGATTCCGGTCGGGCACATGCCTCCCCGTTTCTGACTTCAGAAAAAAAAAGAAAAGAAAAGAAATGATGGAGGAAACAAAAAAAACAAAGAAAAAATACCTGCTATTTCTCTCCCTCAGAATGGTACATTAAATAGTTATAAGAAATAAAAAATTGATGTATATAAAAGTGAGCACAATTGATAACATAACATAGAAATAGTATAGAATTTTAGTGAAAACACTCTACTTTAAAGAGAAAGAATGTAATTACCCCACTGTGAGTTTATATTAGCAATTTTCCACTCAGTGATTTATTCAACACATTTTTTGAGTTATCACTCAGTGAATTTAGGTCCTGTTTTTAACTGGTATGAAAGATACAGAGAAGAAAGACATGGTTTCTTTCCTCAACTTTAGGATTTGACCTTCAAGGTTTATTCAAGTCTGATTCTTTCCTTTCTCCCTCCCTTTCCCTTTTCTTCTTTCTGTATCTCTCACTGTCTCTCACACACACATATTCAGGGGCAAACACATGGGGAGAGGGAGAGGAAAAAGAGAGAGAATTATCAATTTTAATATTTGTTAAATAATTATCTGCAAAATAAAATGCATGGGGAGAATTACTAAGTTACCTTGTTTTTTTCTCCTTGTTTCCATCACCACCATCTCCTATGTGTTAAGGTCTTGATGCTCTCATGCTTTGGCCTGATGACCATTGTGCAGCAATGAGTGGCTGTTTCTTTCTGTTTAGCTCTTATTATCTAGTCATGTAGTGCTTTTAATTTTCCACCATTTTGATAACTATCAAAACAAGAAATTTTTTATTGACTGCTGAATTCATACCTAATCTGAGAAGTTAAAGCAGACATCTGATAATCTGAATATTAAACATTACTATCTAAAAAGCAAGCATTCTAGTCTAATGGCTGATATATTTTATGTACTTCACCTATGTTGACATTTCTGTTATTATAAAAGAGAGCCAAATTTGGTTGTTGTAAGTAGGTTAAGCCCCCCTCCAACAGCCCAGTGAGTGAGTCTGTATAAAGTTCACAGTCGATCAAGGCCACTTTGTTCTGGCATATCTTGTTTTAGTTACGAGATAACTCCCTAAAATTGGAAGGCAAATTATTATCCTTTCCATGTTGACTAACATAATTTCACAGGACTTTTCTCTTGATTTATGATTTATTTGTTCTTGACAGTGAGTCTGGCACAAGTTTATTTGTACTTCCTTGAAACTCTGTTAAATAATTACCTGAAAAACAGAGTGTAAAATGCACAATGGGAATGACTAAGGATGGAAATTCTACTTCTATATTTAGAATTATTTTCAACACTAACGGTTTAGATAAGGTTATTTTAGTAAGTAAGCCTTACATTGATAAAAAAAATAAGATCTTAATATATCAGGCATTTCTATTTCTTTTTAACAACATAATCAAATAGAAGAGACAAGGTTAATCAGATAATAGAAGATATGGGTAAAAGAAACAAAAGGCATTCTATTGTGAAGTATGACATGCACAAAGGGAGGCTGGACAAAATACATCATTAATAGATTCTGGTGTGTATGTTTTCTTAATTGGAATAAAGATTTTCTTAAATGGAAAGGAGGGACCTTGGGAAATGGAGAGGCTCTGAGAAGAAATAACTGAGCTAATGTCAACTGTCTTTCTGGTCTTGTGGTAAATATGACTTAACTTGCTTCTAAACGGGAGAGATAAATACTTGGAGTAAGACATAACTCCTTACAGTGTAGGACTCTGATGGTCACGCAGGTGGGAATTTTCTCCAATGGAAAATCAGGTTTCAAAGTGAGGTGAGTTTCTCAGCTCTCTGAGCTGTGCTTCTATGTGTACTGCCGCAAGACTCCAGACCACAGAGGTGCTGTCCTGTTGCCAAACTGTTGTTTCTGTTCTTATCCTTGTGAGTACACTGATGCCGGACTACAATGATGACAGCCCTGCATGTCTGAAAGTTTAGCTAACCACAGAGACTCCTTGGTGGGCATTGCAGTTGTCTTTAACCAGAATTTTACATTTTATTTATTTATTTTTTACAGAGACAGAGAGAGGGATAGGCAGGGACAGACAGACAGGAACGGAGAGAGATGAGAAGCATCAATCATTAGTGTTTCATTGCGCGTTGCAACACCTTAGTTGTTCATCGATTGCTTTCTTATATGTGCCTTGACCTGGGGGCTACAGCAGACCAAGTCCCTTGCTGGAGCCAGTGACCTTGAGTCCGAGCTGGTGGGCTTTTGCTCAAACCAGATGAGCCTGCGCTCAAGCTGGTGACCTCGGGGTCTCGAACCTGGGTCCTCTCCATCCCAGTCTGATGCTCTATCCACTGCGCCACCTCCTGGTCAGGCTTTAACCAGAATTTTAAAGCACAGAATGGTGGGGTACCCAAAAGATAAATAAAAAACACTTGAATAGGAATCAGTGATAAGAATCTTAAAAAAAAAAGCTTTGTGAGGTATAATTTATATATTATAAAATTCATTCATTTAAATTGCACTATTTAATGGATTTTAGTATATTCACAGATATGTGCAACTGCCAGCACAATTAATTGCAGAACATTTTCATCGCCTGAAAAAGAAACTTTTGCTACTAATTTTATCTTCTCTATTTTCCTCCTGTAGGTTAGCCTATTCTGGACATTTCATATAAATGGAATCATATAACATATGGTCTTTTATGTCTGGCTTTATTTATTTTACTTAGTATATTTTCAAGATTCATCCATGTTATGGCATGTGTCAGTACTTTATTTTTATTTATTTTTAATCCATTGTATGGTTATACCATTGTAGAGGCCCTGAATGGGAACATAGAACCGGGCAGAGCTCCATGCCCGGAGGCAAAGGCCACAGTGGCTTCACTGACATAAGTACTGAAGGCTGTACTGTGCTGAGCTCAGCACAATAGGGATAGAATTAGCAATTCTGGTTAATTCATAGGTGGGGACATTTGAGCTACCTCTCTTGCCCTTTAATCTGCTCTAAAGAAGTTTCCCTTCCTAACTTCTTAATTCTCATCCTTGCTTCTATTTTGTGTGTATCAATAAATACCTGTAAGGACTGGGAGTCAAGGCCGTCTCACGAAACCTGTGTAAGGGATTGTGAGATGGTCTCCCCTGGGTCCCTCGGTGAACTCCATGTGCTCTCCAAGTAGTCACTGTCTTTATGACATACCACATTTTGTTTGTTCATTCATTGTTTGATGAACATTTGGGCTTCAAATGTTATGAATAATGTTGCTATGAACATTTGTGTACCAGGTTTTGTGTGAACATATGTCTTATTTTTTCTTAGCTATATCTCTAGTAGTGAGTCATATGGTGACTCTGACTGTTTGAGGGACTGCCTGGTGTTTTCCGTAGTGGCTGCTCCACTTTGCACTTCCTTCAGCAGTGTGTGAGAGTTCTGATATCTCTGTGTCCGAGCCAGAACTGATCTTTTTCATTCTAGCATCTTAGTGGACAGAAAGTACTATCTCATGGTAGTTTTTATTTGCATTTCTCCAGTGATTAATGATGTCAAACATCATTTCATGTGCTTTTTAGCCATTTGTATACCTTCCCTTTAAGAAATGTTGACAAGGAATTTTGAGAAGACCTAAATGTGGGACTCTTTTATTAGCTTGCATTTCAGTGACACTACATGTGTAGTGATGATCTTGGGGATGTGAAGCTGGGGAAGGGAAAGATGACAGTTGATGAGGGTGTGAGAGAGGGTGGGGTTTCTGTTACCATCAGTGAAGAGTCGGAAGAACATGCTGTTTTTGGAATATATTACAGAAGCAAGTGGCAGATACGGTGGAAAGGGTAGATGCTGTGCATGGTTTTAAGGCCCGAATCAATGTCAAAGGGAAAAGAGTTGCTTTTGTGATATTTATGCTGAGAGAATCTTTAAAATAAAACTCATATATGCAAGCTCAAAAATTCACAGTGGTGTTGTGTGGGTCAGATTAAATGACAACAAATATAAAAGTATCCGGCTCATAGCAGGTGCTCCATTTAGGTTTTATTAGTCAGACTACATTGTTCATAGACATTCAATAAAATTCCTACACTTCTATAATTTAGAAACTAGAAAACAAAATAATATTAATGATGGTGAGTCTAAAATATTAATGAATGGTTACTTTTGGTTTTAGGGTTGTTTTCCAAAGTACTATAGTAGTATATATTTTGAAATTCTTGTGAAAAAAAAACAGTAAAAGTTTAGAACTCAGAATATTAGAGTGCATTTAAAAATAAAGACTTTCTTCTTATCTAAATTGAGAATAAAAGAATCTCAAGTTTGGAGAAGACCATTTAGATCATTAATCTAACCATATGTCAGAACTTTTAATCAATCACAATGTTTAATCAAAAACATTGGATGTTTGAGAAGCCTTTATAATTTGCAAGTGCTACTTATATTACCTTTATCATGGAGATTTATCATGGAGTCTGACAAATTTTACAGAAGTTTTATTTACTATATTTTATGTTCATTGGACTTTATGGGAGAAAAATCATCTAATTTTAATGTAGCAGCATTACTATATATAAAAATAAAATATGACAAATTTTTGATTATTAGTGAGTTTATTCTGCTCTGCCTGGAAATCTGTCATTTAAAGCATAGCCTTTAAAATTATTTGTTCCTCATGTAGCTGAGGAACAAATATGAGTAACTGCTGAAAACAGTTATCTATCTGGATGTATTTTACATATAATATTAGTTTAAACAATAATAAGTACTGGCTAAGACAATTAATATTGTGTATAATTATATGGCATCACAACTGCAGATAAAAAACAGATTGCAGGTGTGAATTTCCTGCATTATTTTCTTTTTGATTTTCTGACTCACTTTTATTATTGCTCTCTAAATAGAATTTTTTAATGTTGTAATAAAATTGGAAAGGCACAGTTATTTATACTGAGATCACATTTTATTATTTTTTGATACCAAGAGATTTAAAATTTTTTGACAAATGTTACCTTTTGAGCTATTACATTTATATGCTATGTAATTTCCTTGTCTTATTTCATTATTTTCACATGTTACTTTACAGTAGTACTAAATATAGAGTCCAAATTAGTTTTATTTGACATTTACTATCTGTTCAATAGCAAACTGCTTTTAAATCAGTGGCATATGTCTAGGAGCAAACTGCTTTTATATCAGTGGTATATGTCTAGGTCTTTATTTATTTTTATCTCTTTTTATGTCAAGGGGGAATAATAATGCATAAATTGATTAACAAAACCTGTGGTTTCCATTAGACCTTTATAAGAAAGGTAAATCTGAGGGTCCTTTAAGTTCTACTTAAATGTCTATTTAAATAATACTGGAATATGTATTAAACTTCAGCCACATGAATTTCACAGTTCCAGGGATTGATTCCTGTCTGGCTTGCAATAAGTAGATTTTTATACCATTGATATTTCTCTATTACTCATGCATATTCTATATCTGTTTATAGAAATTTAATTAGCAGAACTGGAATAAAATATAATTCTGTTGTGAGTTACCCTGTTGCAACTTTATTTCTTTTTTATACTTTATATATATTTTATTTTATATATTATTATATACACTTTGTATATAGTATGTGTGTATACTGTATAACTTTATATATGTAGTTTATTAAAGCACTTCAGAATAGCTCAGTGTATTAATTAAAATTTAGTACATTTGACCTCAGTCTCAATAGCAGTGACACAAATACATTTCTCCTGTCACAGCCTGGAAGTAGTCATTGCAGGGTTCATCTGGAGCTCTAGAGGAGTCAGGGGTGCAGGCTCTCTGTTCTGCTCTGCTACTGGGGAGAGTGTCCTCCGCTGCCCAGGTGGCCTCACGGTCTGAGATGTTTATGAAGCTCCAGTTGGCCCCTTTTGCAATTCTTTTTACCCCATAAATACTAAGTTTGCTTCTGTTTTTTATTAATATTAGGATTTTTACTCAAATTCTGTTTTTCTTTTTTAGTTTCTGCCATGTGGAAATTCCTGTACCTTGCTTCTATACCTTTTCAGCTGACCTGAACGTTTTTTTATCCTAACAGTAGATGCAACCTTTGGACAAATAATTTATAGATGATCTTTTTCTCTAACTTCCATAGAAGATTCAGATTTGACTATGTGGGAAAGTATAGGGAACACATTTTTACAAATATTATCTACAAAGATGGATTCATGAGAAAAGCAAAAGAACAGTATGTTCTAGGTATCTAGGTATAGAAGATATACCTTAATAATATAGAAAAATTGAAAGCTAAAGCTCATTTTTAAATTCTTGTTTAATGAATTGGGATATTTAAAATTATGTATTTCTTTAAGTAAATTACTTTAACTTTACAAAGATAATTTTTATATTAAATAATCCATTTATTAACCCCACTCATTGCAAGCCCTGTAATAACACATGTAGTTATAATAATAACTATTTAGAAATAACATATTCCCTTGAGTTTTTGGGTATCTAAAACTATTCTGTTATTATTGTGTAAAACATAAATATGTATGTAATAATATAATTACAAGCATTGCCAGGATGGAAATTCCATATCTGAATTTTGGAAAATGTTTTCTTAGCAACTGAATTCACTAATATCATTCAGACTGAATTATTTCAAACCCTTCACTTAATAAACAGCACCTTATAGATTATTGGGTTTGTCTTAGAAATTTTTTTTCTTTTTTTTGAAGATGTTTTCATATTGCTTCTTTTACTATTAATTATTAATGTATTGTGTTTACATGGATTCAAGTGTCCCACTGAATATAACTCCCTCGCCTCCCACCCCTGTGACCCTTTTTATACCCCCTTGGGCTCCCTCCCCCTACCTCTCTCCCCCCTTCCCTCTAGGATTTGCTGTCCTGTTATCTGTATATCTGTGTTATGTATATATAGTTTCACTAATCCCTTCACCCTCTCTGATCCCATCCTCTCATCCCCCTTCCCTCTAGCAGCTGTCCCTCTGGTCCCTGTGACACTGCCTCTGCCTCTATTCCGTTCCTCAGTTCACTTTGTTCATTACATTGCACATATAAGTGAGATCATATGATATTTTTCTTTCTCTGCTTGGTTTATTTCACTTAGCATAATAATCTACAGGTCCATCTATTCTGTCACAAAAGGTAAGATTTCCTTCTATTCCATAGCTGCGTAGTATACCATTATGTATATGTACCACTGCTTTTTAATCCACTCGTCCACTGATGGACACTTGGGCTGTTTCCAGATTTTGCCTATTTATTGTAAACAATGCTGCAATAAACATGGTGTGCGTATCTTCTTTTGAATCAGTGATTTGATATTCTTAGGATATATTCTTAAAAGTGGGATAGCTGGGTCAAAAGGCAGTTCCATTTTTAATTTTTTGAGGAAACTCCATACAGTTCTTCACAAGTGGCTTCGCCAGTCTGCATTCCCAACCAGCAGTGCAGGAGGGTTCCCTTTTCTCCACGTCCTCGCCAGCACTTATTGTGTGTTCTGTTAATGAACGCCATTCTGACAGGTGTGAGGTGGTATCTTATTGTCATTTTAATTTGCATTTCTCAGTCTAATGATTAGTGACATTAAGCATTTTTTCATATACCTATGTGCCATTTGTATGTCCTCTTTGGAGAAGCATCCATTCAGTTCTTTTGCCCATTTTTTAATTAGATTGTTAACCTTCCTGGTGATGAGTTTTAGAAGTTCTTTATAAATTTTGCTTTATAAATTGCTTATCAGATGTATCGGCAAATATGTTCTCCCACTGTGTGTGTTGTCTTTTTATTTTGTTAATCTTGTCTTTTGCTGTGCAAAAGCTTTTTAGTTTGATATACTCCCATTTGTTCATCCTGTCCTTTATTTCACTTGCCTGTGGAGATAAATCAGCAAAAATATTGCTATGAGAGATATTGGAGAGTTTACTGCCTCTGTATTCTTCCAAGATGTTTATGGTTTCATGACTTACATTTAAGTCTTTTATCCATTTTGAGTTTATTTTTGTTAATGGTGTAAGTTGGTGGTATAATTTCATTTTTTTTGCATGTACTGGTCTAATTTTTCCAACACTATTTGTTAAAGAGACTGTCTTTACTCCATTCTGTGCTCTTATCTCCTTTGTCAAATATCATTGATCACACATAAAGGTGTGGGTTTATTTCTGGGTTCTCTGTTCTGTTTTGATCTATATTCCTGTTCTTATGCCAGTACCAAGCTGTTTTGAGTACAATGGCCTAGCAATATAACTTGATATCAGGAAGTGTGATATCTTCCACTGTTTTCTTCATTTTCAAGATTGCTGAGGCTATTTGTGTTCTTTTCTAGTTCCATATAAATTTTTGGAATATTTGTTCAATATCTTTAAAGTATGCCATTGATATTTTCATAGGAATTGCATTGCTTTTAATATTTGCCCATTGAGTATGATGTTGGCTATAGGTTTGTCATAGATGGCCTTTATCATGTTGAGGTATGTTCCCTGTATTCCCACTTTGCTGAGAGTTTTGATTATAAATGGGTGCTGGCTTTTATCAAATGCTTTTTCTGCATCTGTTGATATTATCATGTGATTTTTATCCTTTCTTTTGTTTATGTGATGAGTCACATTGATTGATTTGCAAATATTGTGCCAGCCTTGCCTCCCCAGAATAAATCCCACTTGATCATAATGTATGATTTTTTTTTTTTTCATGGATTGCTGAATCTGGTTTGCTAATATTTTGTTGAGAATTTCAGCATCTAAGTTCATCAGGGATATTGGTCTATAGTTTTCCTTCTTTGTAGTGTCTTTGCCTGGTTTTGGAATCAGAATTATGCTCACCTCATAAAAGGAGTTTGGAAGTCTTTCCTACTCTTCAATTTTTTGAAATAGCTTGAGAAGGATAGGATTTTAGTTCTTTTATGAATACTTGGTAAAATTTGCCTGTGAAGCCATCTGGCCTAGGCCTTTTGTTTGCCAGGAGTTTTTTAATAACTTTTATTTTAATTTGTTGTAATCAGTCTGTATAGGTTTTCTGTTTCTTCCGGATTGAGTTTTGGAAGATTATATGTTTCTAATAATTTATCCATTTTGCCTAGGTTTTCCAATTATTTGGCATACAGATCTTCATAGTATTTTCTTACAATCCTTTGTATTTCTATGGTGTCAGTTGTTACTTCTCCACTTTCATTTATAATTTTATTTCATTGAGTCCTCTCTCTTTTTCTCTCTATAAGTCTGGTTAAAGGTTCATCACTCTTGTTTACCTTTTCAAAAAACCATCTCTTGGTTTCATTGACCTTCTGTTTTTTAGCCTCTTTGTCATTTATTTCTGCTCTGATCTTTATTTTTTTTCTTCTACTTTCTCTGGGTTTTATTTGTTCTTTTTCTAGCTCTTTTTGATGCAGGGTAAAGTTGTTTATTTGAGCTTTTTCTTGCTTCTTAAGGTATGCCTGTAATGCTATGAACTTCCCCCTCAAAACTGCTTTTGTGGTGTCCCATAAGTTTCGAGTTGTTGTATGTTTCTTTTCATTTGTTTCAAGGAAATTTTTAATTTCTTTCTTGATTGCATTCTTAACCCACTTGTTATTTAATAACATGCTATTTAGCCTCCAAATGTTTGAATGTTTTTCAGTTTTTCTATTGTAGTTGCTTTCTAGTTTTATGCCATTGTGATTAGAGAAGATGCTTGATATAATTTTGGTCTTCTTAAATTTATTGAGACTCGTTTTGTATCCTAATAAATGGTCTATCCTAGATAATGTGCCATGAGCGCTTGAAAAAAATGTATATTCTGCTGCTTTTGGGTGAAAGGTTCTAAAAATATCTATTAAATCAAGTTGATTTAGTGCAGCGGTTCTCAACCTGTGGGTCGCGACCCTGGTGGGGGTCGAACAACCAAAACACAGGGGTCGCCTGAAGCCATCGGAAATACATATTTTATTTAAAAATGTATTGTATAATAAATATGTATTTTCCGATGGCTTCAGGCGACCGCTGTGTTTTGGTCGTTTGACTCCCGCCGGAATTGCGACCCACAGGTTGAGAACCGCTGATCTAGTATGTCATTTAAGGCAGCTATTTCTTTGTTAATTTTTTGTCTGGAGGTTCTATCCAGTGATGTTAGTGGTATTAAAATCTTCTACTATTATAGTATTGCTGTTGATCTCACCCTTTATGTCTATCAAAATCTCCTTTATATATTTAGGTGCTCCTGTATTAGGCACATAGACATTTACAATGGGTATATTCTCCTGTTGTGTTGCTCCCTTTATAATTATGTAGTGACCTTCTTTATCCCTTCCTATAACCTTTGTTTTAAAGTCTATTTTTTCAGATACAAGTATTGCCACCCCAGCTTTTATTTCATTTCCATTTGCATGAAATACTTTTTTTCATCCTATCACTTTTAATCCATGTGTGTCTTTTGTTCTGAGATGTGTCTCTTGTAGGCAGCATATGTACAGGTCCTGTTTTCTTATCCACGCAGCAACCCTATGTCTTTTGATTGAAGTATTTAATCTATTTACATTTAAGATTGTTATTGATATGTAGTTGTTTATTGCTATTTTATTTTTTAAATCTACAATCCTCTTTTTCTCGATTTTTTTTTTCTTTGCTCTTTTTATAGCAGGGCCCTAAACATTTCTTACACTGGATTGGTTGTAATGAATTCCTTGAGTTTGGGGTTTTTTTGTTTGTTTGTTTGGGTAGCTTCTTTTTTTTCCTTCAATTTTAAACAATAGCCTTGCTGGATAAAGAAGTCTTGGTTATAGGTTCTTGCTTTGCAACACTTTGAATATTTCTTGCCAATCTCTTCTGGCCTCAAGTGTTTCTGTTGAGAAGTCAGATGTCATCCTTATGGGGGCTCCTCTTCAGATAATTTATTGCTTTTTTCCTGCAGCTTTTATTATTCTTTCTTTGTCTCTTAACTTTGACACTTTAATTATGATGTGTCTTGCTGTAGGCTTCCTTGGGTTCCTCTCTAATGGAACTCTCTGTGCTCTTGAACTTGTGTGACTTTTTTTTTCATCAATTTAGGGAAATTTTCAGCTATGATTTCTTCAAACAGGTTCTCTATCCCTTGTTCATTCTCTTCTCCTTCAAGAACCCATATGATGCCAATGTTGTTTCTCTTTATGTTGTCACAGAGCTCTCTTAGAATTTCCTCAGAGCTCTTGGGCCTCTTTTCTTTTGGAGGCTCTGCTTCTGTGCTTTCATTTATCTTGTCTTCTAAATAGCTGATTCAATCCACTGCTTCATCCAGCTTGCTGTTAATTCCTTCTAGTGCAATCTTCATTTCTGATATTGTGTTTGTCATTTCTGACTGGTTCTTTTTTATGATTTCAATATCCTTTTTGATGCTTGCTATCTCTTTATTTAGGTACTCATTATGTCCATCCATTGTTGCTCTAAAATCTTTGAGCTTCATAAAAATCATTGTTTTAAACTCTGTATCTGTTATTTTGGTTACTTCCATCTCATTCAGTTCTTTTTCTGGGGATTTCTCTTGTTGATTCATTTGGGTCACATTTCTCTTTTTGCCCATTTTGTCTGTTTATTAGGTAGTAGTACGGTCTGACTTTGAAATTTTTGTGAAGTCCTTATGAAGAAGATGGGCTTGGTTGTAATGTCCTCCAGGCCCTTGTTTTCCTTGTTCTAGTAATGCTTCTTGAGGGTACTATTTTCCCTCTTCTTGTATGTATTAGATGCAGTTGGTCTTTACCTGGGTATGATTATCTCTTCACACTGACTGGCTCTAAGGATCAACCTTGATGATATGTATTACACACTGTGCAATATCTGTCCTGTTTGGCATATTTATTCCCCACAGTGTCTGGTGCCTGCTAGACTCCACCTTTGGGTGTGCTGCTTGTGTAGGTAGTTGCCCACTACCAGTAATTTTGGCTCTGGTTCTCCATTGGTTGGCATCAGCTGTTGTTGTTGTAGCCCGTTGTGGGCTACCAGTCTGCAGTTACTGCACTTTTCACTGTTTGTGTCTGTGTTTTGTGTGTCTGGGTACTATGAGAGGGGCCAACCTTTGTATAAGTGTCAGTTTTCTCCTAGAGATGAGAACAACTCCGTAAGAACCCCAAGCTCCGTAAGATTTGTCTCCACTTTTCAGCTGCCCCTCCTCTTATTATGCAGCTGTCTGGTTTTCTCAGAGTCCTCTGTAGTAAGACTGTAATGTGGGCTCAGATTGGCCTCAACCAACCGACCCCTCTACAGGTTGCATGCTCAGTGGGTGAGGGCAGCCAAGGTTGTGAATACAATGTTTGTGGGACCCCCCTAATTTAGGGGTCTCTTGGGCAGGAACTCAGTACAGGGAATGTGGCCCCTACTCCAGAGCTTGATCCCTCAGTGTCTTCTGGATACTCAAATTTTATTTCTCACCAACAAGGTGTGCAGCAGGTTCAGAGTGAGTGTGGCTGACAGTCTCCTCTGCAGAAGTTTTTCAGCTTTTGAGACCCTTGTCTCAGGGAAGAAGACCAAGAGAGTCCTCTCCTGGGGCTGACTTTGCCCCTCTTGATGGTGGCTAATCCCCTCAACCAGATCCAAAAATAGACTCACAGGGAGCCACAATTTAAATGTCCATGCTCCAAGCCTCTCTCCCTTCCCCCTGTGGAATCTAGCCCAGCAGGACAGAATATCCAGTGCTCAGGCTGGCTGACTGTGAAGTTCCACCCTATCCAATGCACATGAGCCACTGTGCTGTTGCCGATCACAGAGAGTGGAACTCGCCTCAGCTGGGCCTGCTGTGAAGAGTTTTTCCTTAGGGTACCACTGTAGCACAGGTTGTTAGGTCCCTAACTGATTTTTTCTGCAGCTGGCCCTTGGATGTGCTAGCCCTGGACCTCCCAAGAAGGAACCCATTGCGACCAGTTGGAGACACTGCCTGTGACACCTTCAGCAACCTTTTTGGAGCTACAAACAATTCAGAGGTTGTGGCTGCCTGTGCTGGGCCCAGTTTTACATGGAAATAACAAGCTGCACTGATAGGCTGACTTTTACCCACTCTGCTCCTGGGAGAAAGTGGCCAAGTTTCCCTGAGTCCTGCCTCCTGCTGCCTCTGTCTTCTGGCTGCTTGTTGGGCTCAGCCGCTGAAAAAATTTCTGCTGGAGTCTAGAGCCCGTAGCAATTCAGTGATTAGGAAGGGTGGTGGTGTGGCTCCTCCCCTTGGCCCCATGTGTCAGTCTGTGCAGACTTTTTTTACAGATCACAGTAGGGTGTGACCCCAGGAGTCTGTTGAATTTGGCCTCCAAGACCCAGAGGTGTGGTCTGTCCACAGTTTCAACTCAGTCTCTTGTAAGGTGGAAGCAGCAGTTATATACTGGGGAGAGTGTGGAGGGAGCTCCGGTCTCAACACCAGAAAACTGAGTCACTGATGCGCCCCCTGTTTCCTGTCCTCTCAGAACAACCCATCTCCATGATGGGCAGGAGAGACTCCCAAGGGCGGAGCAGTTGCTTTTCCCCAAGCTGATGCGCTTAGAGGGGACTGCTCCACCCAAGAAAGATGGTGATTGCAGTATTCAGCAAAAGTTTTTCTGGTGGCCATCCTCCCCAGTGTATCTTCCTGGTCCTCCAACTTTACACTCTACTTCTACAACTCCAGTCCTATCAGGTCTCCCTCATCAGAGCCCCAGGTAAGTGGCCGTGAATGAAGTTTTCCACGCAGGCACTTTAAAACGAGTCTATGTCTGAGAGCTGTGTCTCTTTCTCGCAGACAGAAACCCAGCTCTTTTCACAGCTAAATGCTGTCTGGATGCCTCTTTTAGGATGTGGGGCTCTAGGCTGGGGCTCCGGGCCTGGGGCTGAGGACCCACAGCTCTGAGGGTGACCCTCCCTGCAGTGAGAGTTCCTCTGGACCCTCAGCTGCCACTCGCTCCTGGGAGCGGGGCAGCCCTTTCCGCATCTCCGCTTTTCCTACCAGTCTCAGTGTGGCTTCTTCTGTGATCCTTGGTTTTAGATTCTTCTTCGTTTAGTCCAAAGTTGGTTTTGCAAGATGATTGTTCTTAAATTAAGTTGTAATCCAATTTGGTCCTGGGAGGTGGCAATTGGAACATCTGCCTATCTTGTCTCCATCTTTCTTCCCCTGCAAAGATAGTTTTACTAAGTGAAAGTTTAATGGGGTTATTGTATCTTGTCATAGATCTTTGTTAATTTGAGGAATTTATCTGCTTGTTATAGATAGTATATCTTCTTTTCTATGTGGTTTCCAACTGAGAGATTTAGTTTGATTTGTTATTGTTGATTTTAGATAACAGGATCCTTATACTGTCATCATGCAATGTGTTCAGTGCAATGTACGAATAGAGGCAAAATATGTGTAGAGGTTTCTTTGAATAAATATAACTTGAGCAAATGTTTGATAACTTTTAGTAAATTTACTTTGCTATAGATTAAGGCACAATTCTTCAGTGTACCTATGTTTCTGCCATAAAATGATATAAATTTGTATATTGTATTATGGTAGAAGTACATGTATACTGAAGATATGATTTCTGGGAAATTTCCCACTAACTAACTAACCAGACTTCAGGAAAAATTAAGTCTAGGTAACGTGCCTTGAGGACTTGTGCTTCCTCTTCTGTGATGTGAATCCTGATAGCAGTTCACTTCTAACAGATCATTGGGATCAAAATGAAAAATCTCAATCAAACTCTTGCTTTCTATATTAATCTGTTGTTTAAAATCAGGAGAGAACCTTTATATTTATAGTTTCTTTATATAGACTCATATTTTTCCAGATAGCTTAACTTAGTGGGATGTATGGTTTTTGAAGCCATTAAACAGTTAGTACTTGTGCTAAGGGGACACGTTTGTATAAATTTTCAACTTTTTTCTTCAGATCTTCATATATTAAGGTTTTGCCTTTAATTGTGAGACAGCTTGCCTCCAATTACCTCCAAACAGTATTGTGCTAGAGAATAAAAATTTAAGAATCAATTAAATTCTACAGTTCTACTGATACCATACTTCTATTTACAGTTGCTTATGAGGTAATTTGTAGCAAAGAAAACAGAACTCTACTTGGAAAAATATTACCGATATGAGAGGGGGAGGGTTTTTCTCAAAAACTGGGTCTAAATAAATAAATAAATAAATAAATAAATAAATAAATTGAATTATATATACATATGAAATTTAAAAATTCTATTAGTGCATGACTTAATCTTCCAAAAATGATTTTATCATTGGAAGCTATCTGAGTCCACCTATATTCAACCCCACCAATTGCTGCAGCCAATGAATTTATAATGGTTTCTTTTGCTATAACACAATTTTTCTTCTGTGTGTATTTATTTATATCTCTATCTCTACCTCTCTATCTTTTTGCTTAGTAAATACAAATAAAATAACAGAACTCTCCTGCAGAAATTAATTTTTAGTTTCTAATGCAAGGCTGTGGTTGCAATAAATTTCTCCTAAAATTTTGTAATTGGTAAATCAATGAAAGTTAACACCGTGAAAAGAAACATTGCAACATTTTCTTTTTTCACACTTAGGAGGTAACATGGGTCTAAATTATTTGTAAATTTCTTTGAGCTGGAACTTCTGGATTACATAAGGAGGCATGGCCGTGTCAACATGATCATTAATAATTATTGCTGGTTAGCCAGGGCTCAGGATGATGAGCATAGTTAGAGTTTGGAAGTACTGACACTCTCAACACTTTCACTATGGGACCTGAACATCTATAGGGGCCGTCCATTCCAAAATGCGATAAAATACCAATTCTCTTCACTCTGATTAATGATATTGTCAGAGTGATGAATGCTTCTAGAGTGTAATTTGAAAGATAATATCATTCTAGGAAGGAAAAAAAGTTCAGGTGAGATTTCAGTATGGTTACCAGATGAAATCCAACCTCTGCACAGTGCAGGGAAGGATGTGGGGGAATCTGGAAATGCTGGCAGTAAATCACATTCTTTGGCTTTTGTTTAAGTTTCTATTCTGTAGTAAAATCCCAGATTTACTGTGTTCCCTGACAGCTGTTTGGGTTGGTTTTTAAACATTTTTAGCATATAGAATAGTTGCACAAGTAATTCTAATCATTTTGAGTCCCTCTGCCCCCTGTTGATACCTTTTAGTACTACTATATGTAAATTTTCCTATTTAGAAGTTTAAAAAATTTTAAATATTTTTAATAGATATGGTACAGTGTTATAATACTTAATATATTACCTGTTTTAAATATTTTATAGCAATAATCTTCACATTCCTGTTCACTGGCTACTTATTACTTAAAATGATAATATTTATACTATCAAGTGAAAGATAAGTTTGTTTTGTGTTGCAAATCTAGTTGGGTTTTTCTAAGCAGAAACAAAAGGCTTCAGAGATATATACCAAACTATTAGTAACGGTTGCCCTTGGAAAGTACTATTTATTCATGAATTAGGAGGAACTTCTATTTCTTACTTTTTATAATTGGTGGCTTTACAATTGATTTCACGGTGTTTCTATAATTTTTAAAATGTTGCTAATATAAGGATACATTTATGTATTTCTCTGTGGGAATGCTCTTAATGTTTTGGGGAGGAACTTTTTTTTCTTAACATGTTCCATCTCATTTCAGAATATTTATTAAAAATGGTTATCACTCATTAAATGCCAATATGCTCTCCAATGATTGTGCAAACCATAACAGTTCCCCACATTCTCAAATCTCATTGCCACAGTCAGGAAGCACTGATCCTCGTATTAGTTAGATCTCTACACTAGCTTGAGAGAAAGAGAATTTTTTTCTTTTTGCTGAAGGCCTCACAGATGTGTTATAAGGGAGTATGGATGATATGGCAGTGTCATTGTAAGAACCAGGACTGGAAGTTGGAAAGCTGTTGAGAGCCAGGGAAACACCTTCACTTTCAACTTTATCTACTTTGTTCTGTGTATCTACTTTATTCTTTTTCTTATAAATAACAAATTATGAATATACATAAGTGAGGATCATTGACAGACAAACCAAATGTTGCCTTCTTGATTCCAAATCTAAATTCTCATGAAATCAATCTGGACTAAGTTCTCATATCTTGTCCAATGAACCTGAGACTCAGCAGACAGATATTTTTTAAAGTAAATTTACAAAAGTGTGCAACAATCATTTTAAAGTACATGGTTCAATATGTTTACATTATTGTAAAATTAATCTCCAGAATTTTATCTTGGAAAACTGAAACCCATTAAATAAGATTCTACTTTATTTCTACAAATTTGACTACTCTACATACTTAATATAAGTGGAATTATATAATATTTATTTTTGATGACTGGATTATTTTACTTAGTATAACTTTCTAAAGATTCATTTATGTTGTGGTATTTGTCAGTTTTTTTTCTTTTTTAAGGTTAAATAATATTTCATTGTATCTATATACCACTTGTTATCTATTTATCCATTGATGACAGTTGGGTTGCTTATCCCACTTGGCTATTGTAAATAATGCTGCTATGAACATGACTATGCAAATATCTCTCGGAGGCACAGATTTCAACTTTTTATAACATACCCAGAAGTGGAATTGCCAGAATGGTAATTTTATATTTAATTTTTTGAAGAGCCTCAATTATTTACTGCAACTGAACCATTTTAAATTCCCATTAATAGGGGACAAGGCTTACTCTACATTCACACCAATATTTGTTAGCTTCTGTTTCTTTGATAGTAGCCATCCTAATGATTGAGATGATATTTTATGTCCATATACATAATAGGATAAGCTTGTTTATTGTTACAAAGATAAATCCTGATGGAATTTTTGATAAAAAATTTTGTATATTTCAGTTGGAGAAAATTGCCATTATAAAAATATTGAGTATTTTATTCTATGGAGATGATTTTTATTCCATTTGTTTAGTGCTTATTTAATTCTCTTATCGTTTTGTAGTTTTTAGTGTTAAGCTCATACTTTTTTGTTAAATGTTTTTCTAAGTATTTTATTCTTTTTGTTGTTACTGTGGATATAATTTTATCTATTCCTCCCCTCAATTTGCTAGTGCTTGCTCAGATATGAAAATAAACAAAGTAAAAACAAAAAAAATAAATTATTTTAGTGTCAAAAAAAGCATAAGCAAAGCAATGTTAATGTAATTAAGTAAGGAAAAGAATTTGGCTATAAGAATGAAAACCTTGGTTCTACAACAGCCCTGACATCTATCGGCTTTGACCTAAGCTTTATGAGCTTGTATCTCCTTGTCAGTGTAATAGGGGTCAAAATATATTTTACTTTCCTGGGAAAGTAAAATTATCTTAAGGATAAGAAAAATATTATCTTAAGGATTATCTTAAGGATAAGAAAAATAAAATATACATATACACCTTTAAAACTGAGGAAAGTAATATTTAAATATATGATTTTCTAGGAAATTGGTACTTTATCCTGAATTAACAGAACTTGAAGACATCTAGATAGTAGCATTCTATTGTATCAGTTATTCATAATATTTATTATATTTTCAGTAGTATATATAATGTTGGAAAAAGTCATTTTTAGGCCATTTCAGTTATTTAAAATGCTACCTAAAGACGTTATTAAAATTATTGTATACATTGATAGCAAGATTCATTTTAAGACAGAAATAAACAATCATGTACTTGAATGGTAATTCTATCATGAAAATTTTATATAAAATTAATACCATTGGTTTTGATATTTGATAAAATAAAAATTGGCTATTAAACCACCTTCAAAATCAACAGATCTTTATTCTAGAATATAAAGGCTTTATTTTCTTAGTTCTTTAAAATCAGGCTTGGATTGGATTATTCTGTTTAAAAAATATTTGCTAAAATGAAGGTATTGCTGGAAAAATAAAGCATTACCATTGGCCTGCATTTTTTTCTTTTCTTTTTCTTTTTCTCTTATTAAATCAACTGTATTAACTTCAATTTATTAACAATAAAATGCACCCATCATTTTTGTGTGCTCATAATTTATAAATTATGGTAAAGAACAAATAATATGAATGTTCTCATCTTAATTATTTTTAAGTGTACAGTTCAGCAGTATTTTAAGTACAAGTAGTAAATAAGCCACAGAGATCTTATGCACAGTATAAAGAATATGCATGATAATATACTCTAATTATAAAATTCTTTTTTAAAAAGAACTGCATAGTTCTAAATAGGCTTTTTTTATAGATCATTGGCAAATTTAAAGCAGGCACCATGATTTGTATATGCACAGAAATATATATGTATAGGTCACATTAGTCATTTTTAAATATCACTTATTAATTTAGTGTAATAGTGAAATAAAGCTATTTATTTGATGTTCACTAATTTATTTACTCTGGAACCAGATTGAATCTTAACAAATTTACAGAAGGTTATATTGGAAAGTTTCCATGTAATCTTATCTATTTAAATAGTAACTAGATTAAAATTTTTAAATAAAAATATTTCTACGGGATAGTACAGGGGTTAGGAACGAATGGCTCGCGAGTCAGATGTGGCTCTTTTGATGACTGCATCTGGATCGCAGACAAATCTTTACTAAAAAAATAACGTTAAAAATATAAAACATTCTTATGTATTACAATCCATTCATTTTCTACCACTCATATTCATGGTTGTGGGTGGCTGGAGCCAATCACAGCTGTCCTCCGGGACAACACCAAATTTTTATTGGATAATGCGTAATGTATACGGGTCATTGTGAGGTCAGGGAGTAAACTTCCCTCCTTTTAATCAAGTAGTCAGCTAGCTAATTGCAGAAACCCTTTTGATGAAGAAGATGGCTAAAAGAAAAAAAGATGAGGAGTATCGTACTTTTTAGCAGGAATGGACAGAGGAATTCGCCTTTGTGTGCAGGTTCTGCAGTGTGTCTAATATGCAATGATAAAATTGCATTTGTGAAATGGTCAAATATTAAGCAGCACTTCAACATAGGCCATACTACATTTGCATCAAAATATCCAGCAGGGGACAGCAAGAAGATAGCATGACAATAGTTACTGTGCAGAGTGCAAGCTAGTCAGCAGCAACTCCGTGTTTGGACCCATCAAGGTGACTGGAATTCGGCTAGCTTTGCTGGTGCTTTAGCAATTGTGAGAAATGGAAAGCCATTCACAGATGGGGAGTATGCCAAAACATTCATGCTTGATGTTGCCAGTGAACTTTTTGACGACGTTTCGGATAAAGACAAGATAATCAGACGAATAAAAGACATACCTCTGTCGGCAAGAACTGTTCACGATCGTACCATCATGATGGCAAATCAAATTGAGGCAACACAAGTGAAGGACATAAATGCAGCACCATTCTTTTCTCTCGCTTTGGATGAGTCAACAGATGCAAGCCATTTATCCCAGTTCAGCGTGATTGCAAGATATGCTGTAGGTGACACACTATGTGAGGAAAGTCTTGCTGTTTTGCCTATGAAAGACAACAAGAGGGGAGGATTTATTCAAGTCTTTCACTGAGTTCACTAAAGAAAAAAATCTAATGATGGATAAATTTATTTCGATGTGTACTGATGTTGCTCCGTGCATGGTGGGGAAAAACTGAGGATTCATAGTGCTTCTTCATGAACATGAAGAGAGACCCATCCTAAGTTTTCACTGCATCCTACATAAGGAGGTGCTTTGTGCTCAGATGCGTGGTGAGCAGCTAGCTGGATGAGGTGATGTCACTGGTCATTCGGGTGGTCAACTTTACCGTTGCTCAAGCTTTAAATGATCGCCAGTTTAAAACACTGCTGGATGAAGTTGGGAATAATTATCCTGGTCTGCTTCTGCACAACAATGTGTATTGATTTTCAAGAGGAAACGTGCTCAGCCATTTAGCGGCTTGTCTGAGCGAAATCCGGACTTTTCTTGAAATGAAAAACATCCAGCATCCTGAGTTAGCTACCACTGAGTGGCTCTTGAAGTTCTACTATCTGGTCGACATGACTGAACATCTGAACCAGCTCAATGTGAAAATGCAAGGTGTTGGAAATACAGTCTTATCCCTTCAACAAGCAGCATTTGCATTTGAAAACATTCTGGAACTCTTCATCGCTGACATTGAAAAAGTCATTTACTAAACTTTGAAAAACTGGGAGAGTTTAAAGATACATGCACAGCAAGTGGCCCTGCTCAACATCTTGATCTCCAGTAGCTAGTGGCCTTCACATCTAATCTCCTGCAGTCATTCAAAGCACGCTTTGGAGAATTTTGTGAGCACACTCGTCTTTTTAAGTTCATCACCCATCCACACGAGTGTGCAGTGGACAGCGCTGACCTGAGTTATATCCTCGGTGTCTCCATCAGAGATTTTGAGCTACAAGCTGCTGACCTGAAGGCCTCAGACATGTGGGTGAATAAGTTCAAGTCACTGAATGAAGATCTGGAAAGACTTGCACGACAGCAAGCAGAGTTGGCGAGCAAACACAAGTGGGGAGAAATGAAAAAACTTCAACCCACAGACCAGCTGATTGTCAAAACTTGGAATGCGCTTCCCATCACATACCACACACTGCAGCGTGTGAGTATTGCTGTACTGACAATGTTTGGCTCTATGTATGCATGTGAGCAGTCTTTCTCACATCTAAAGTACGTTAAGACCAACCTACGATCACGTTTAATGGATGGAAGTCTCAACGCCTGCATGAAGCTTAACCTCACCACATATCAACCAGACTACAAAGCCATCAGCAAAACCATGCAGCACCAGAAGTCGCATTAATGGTAAGAAGTACTTTATTCATCATTGGTTAGCAATAGCATAACAACATTATTAAAAAGAATTCAGAGACTTATTGTACTTTAAAAGTGTTGGTCTTACATAAAATGCATACATTTACTTGTATTTAGTGTAAACATATTGTATGGCTCTCACGGAATTACATTTTAAAATATGTGGCATTCATGGCTCTCTCAGCCAAAAATGTTCCCGACTCCTGGGATAGTACAATATAATAATTATTTCTGATCCCTTCCTGAGTTTCCCTCTATCTTGAGGACGTTTGCTGAGAAGTAAGACCTATTGCTTTTGTTGTTAATGCCAGGTTCTCAGAGAGCCCATGAAGGGCCTCCATTTCTCCCTAGACTCTGTTTGGGTCAAGCTCAGGTGACATTCAGAATCCCGCAGTTGGCTTGGGCAGATCAGGGTAGTTCTGATAGGAGACCCCTCAGAGAATAGGGCCCTCCTGAGATCTGCCTGTTCCTGTTCGGCCTCTATGAAGAAGGCCCAGGGAGATGTTTTCTGAATTATTTTTCTCAATCATTTATTCTAATTTTGGAGTCCTTTTGCATCCTCCCCCCACACCTTATTTTTACCACGTGTTATTTTACAAGCATAGTGGTAGCCATACAGATATTTAAGAGAACAAGATGTTTTTAATTTGTGAGTTTATATCATATCAGGGGATAAATAGAACCAAAAGATGATGTAAAATGAATATTGCAGAGGTTGGTGGAGATCTATGTAGAGTAGGAAGAGTGTACAAAGAATGGGCTCCTCACACAGCTGGGGAAGGGATGGTGGGAAAGTTTCTTGGATGTGGAAGTAACTTGGAACAAATTCAGAAGCAGAAGTTCGCCAAGGCAAAGAAAATAGGGGAGGGTGGAGGGCCTACCTGGTAACTGAAACTCCTGAGCAAAGGCACAACATGAGGAGAAACTAGCAAGAGCGCATGATGGAACTAAACATAGACACACTTTCTTTTCTGCAGTTTTGAATAGTTAATACTGTCTAAAGCTGTTTTATTACCATAGAACACATATTGATGCTTTTTTAGGATCCTACTAGATTAGCTATATTTAGTTCTTTAACCATGGTGTGCATAAATTAACACATCTATTTTCTGGAGGTTGACCTAGTGGAAGGGCTATGAGTCATTAGAATTATATACACCTCGGGTTACTTTCCGTGGCTGCCACTCACTAGCCATTTGACCAAGGAAGTTAGCTAAACACTTTTATTTTGATGTCCCCGAAACAGAAGTAAAATATGTATGCTTTAGAGTTGACAGTAGGATTAAATAACATGTTTTAAAGATACTTAAAATAATATGAGCCCAAACTAGCCCCTCATAAAATTGGCAGTTGTCACTGTTTCATTGGTTGATATAAATGTCAATTTGTATTTTTAAATATTAAATAAAATGCATTGAAGTTAGTAGTCATAGAATAATGAAAATATGATTTGATATAGCTAAATCACTCAGGCTTATATTATATATTAGGCTTATTTAGTAAAAAAAAAAATTTTAAATAGGTAAAACCTCAAATAGTATCCAATGTATTAGATGTTGCCCATCAATTTGTAAAGGAAGTTAATTCAGATGAACCCAAAGGGGAGAATTGCTCTACAAATGAGATTAATAAAAGTCAGCACAAACCTGAATCTCCTCTCCTGCAAAGGAGCAGCTGTGATGAGGTAAGCTGAAGAAAATATAGTAGACATTTCTGTCATACATGATCATAGAGACTGTCATGTATATACCTAACTAGAGCTGTAGAGCTTTGTAGATTATTTTATCACAATGGTGTTTCATGTGAATTTGTGTTTTATTAATCAGAACCATTCTTGACTATAAAAATTCCTTTAAGGAGTTTGCTTTGATTCCACTGAACTGATTTTCTGATGAATGACTCTGACTAGATGGTTTCTGGGCATTTCCACCAGCCTAGAAATGAATGACTATTTGGGAGGATCACAAAAATCGATAACACAATGCAATATAATAATTTTATATTAATCAAGACTTTAGAGGCTAAAAATACAAAACCTTGCCAAGTGTTTTAGATGACAGTAAATCTGACAGTTATTTAAACTCAGATTTATACCAAATGCTGGTAGTTATGGAGATTGATTACTGTCCCACAACGTGCTGGATACATTTTCATCAGCTCATGTCCATATTTTTATAATAGACTTGTATTGATTTTTTTTGGCAAAAAACAAACTTCCTCAGGTTTTTATCTATATAATAATCCTCATTCTTTTAGATGCCACTCACCTTTTCAATTCAGCTGAAAAACTGCATAACTTGGCCAATGACACACAGTTTGATACTTGGTGACAGGCTTGAACTTTGTCAGTCTCTTGAGTTTCAGTCTATGCTCATAGAACAAAAGAAAACATGCTCTATGCTAATAGGATGTCTTCACGGCAGAGGAACTATGCTTGAATGGTCCAGAAAAGTCAGTGTATTTGCATGGACTTCATGTTCTGATCCACCTGACACGGGTTTGTGAGGAATTACTACTGAATGAGTTAAAAAGCCTCATAATTATATTGGTAATGTATTAAAGACTGACAATGTGTTAGATACTATTCTAAGTATTTTACAGGTAATATCCATTTTTTCCTTTCTTAATTATTCTTTCCAGATGAGAAAATAGTGGCAAAAACTGTTTTTATAAATTGCCCGAGGTATTATTGAACTTACTGCTCACAAAAATTAGGGGACCAGGGAACGTGCAGATACTCCAGTGCATTTTCACCATGAAATAAAAGTTGGTTTTGCATCTCAGTTGCATAATTGAACAACTTTCTTTAACTTGTTGTTTGCTTTCCTGATATTCTTTTTTTCCCTGATATTCTTGTTTAATAAAAAAAATCAAATGCTTCATTTTTTTTTATCGCTTCATATTCATTTTGAAATATTCCCTAATTTTTGTAAGCAGTGCATATTTAAACCCAGATCTTCTGATTCCAAATTACTTGCTTTTAATTGCTACTCAGAGGCTATGGTTTTAAGGATTTTTTTTTCATGCCTGCCATTTTATCTAATTTATTCTATCAGTAATAATAGTGATAAATCAACAGCTAATATTTATTAAACACCTGCTGCTAGGCATTATGCTTAATTATTTGCCTGCCTTATTCAATACTTGCAATAACCATATAAGTTTTACATTATTATCAACCAATTTAACAGATGAGGATGATGGGGTGCTGTGTAAGTAACCCTACTAAAATACTATAGAGCTTATTTCTTTGCCGGTGCTTCTAATCTCTACAATAAATGGTGTCTGCCTTTCGTCCACATAGATAACTCTTGCATAGACCCTCAACCTCTTTTCTTAACTTAAGAACCTTTACTTCAGTAGTTTCATTCAGGACTATATATTTAAACAACTGGAGAAACATTAAAGAAACACACAACTGAGTTCAACTTCTCTGTGGGTGGAGTCCATACGTGTGGTTTTAGCAACTGCTCAGTGATTCTGGTGAGTGTTCCTGGTAGGAGTCACAGCCTTGACCCTCAGGTGTGCACCTGTCTGTAGTGCATCCATGGAAGAGATGCTACAATCATATTCCTGGCAGTCTTCTTATGCTGAAGAGCAGTGATTCTCTAACGATAATAAGTATCAGAAACACTGGGTGTGCATTTCTGGTCTGCCACTCAATTTTTTTTTCCACATCTGGGTTAGGACTCATGAATCTGATTTTTAATTAGCCTATTAAACAATTCCAAAGCCTAGAATAGTCAAAATGGTGCTAATGCCTAATATCTGTCTTAGGGATTTTCTTATGGATTAAGGACACTGTATATATATCCTTGGAAGCGGGTGCAATTCATGAAGGAGCTTTCATTTTAGAGATTGAAATCTGGATTAAAATAATGACTCTTAGTTTCTTGTAGCTTTTATACATTGGGTAATTTACTTAGCCTTTTTTTCTCTATTCCTCTTCTGGAAAGTGGGGATAAATATGTCTTTTGGGGATCTCATGTGGCCCAGAGGAGGAATAATGGAGGTACAGCACTGATTCTTCAAATGCTCTAGCCTTTTTAGAATTGGGCAGGGTCATGCTGGGCTCTGAGTGCAAGTGACTTATGACAGTTCTGGTCTGAAACATTAAAGAACTGATGTTGAACCTTCTGGCTTTTTCCTATCCTGCCACCAATATGTGGAAGCCAATTATTCCAAAGGCATAGCAATAAAATGCACATGTCCTATATTTCTGATGCACTGCATAGAAAGGGCTGCCCGGCTTGCTGCTGGGGTCACTGCCACTGCACTGAATTTCTAAAGATTTTATTTATTGATTTTAGAGAAAGGAGAGAGAGAGAGAGAGAGAGAGAAAGGGAGAAAGAGAAAGAAAGGCAGAAGTGGGAAGTATCAATGCATTGTTGCTTCTCATATGTGCCTTGACTGGGCAAGTCAGGGGTTTTGAACCGCGACCTGAGGGTTCCAGGCCGATGCTCCATCGCTCCATCCACTGTGCCACCACAGGTCTGCACTGAGTTTTCAATGCTTCCTTGTTAGTGCAGTGTACATACATACACTCGTCTACTCACCTATTGCTTACTGGATACCTGTAATTTCCTTCCCACATGTTTCTAAACTCGATAATGTTTTCAAGCTGAACTCATTATTTCTCCTCCAAAACCTATAGATGTTGACTATTGGTATCAGTCTATCTACCCCGGCTTCCCAGGCCAGCAAGCACAGTGATTTTCTATAGTCCTTTCTCTCCCACTTCTGCATGTCCAACCAGTTACTATGTCACATGCAGTCTACCATCTAAAAACTCTCTTGACTGCTTGGTCATTTGTATTCTTATTGTTATTCTAAATACTGACATTCACTTTTACTTAAAGTGCAAAAGGTTCACAGAGTGTAAATTTCATTTATTCTCTCCCCTTCTAGAAATCAATAATATTCCCAATTTTGTATATAGGTATTTATTGAAACCAATATGAATATATTTTGCAGACTGCCCTTTGTAAACATGCTTTTTTACACTAAAGTTAATATTTTGATATTCATATAAGTACATTCTATACCCTTCTCATTCTATATAGTAGCTGTAATATACTCCGTTTAATGTTTATTTGTTTTATAAGTGAAAGGTCAGGAGGCAGAGAGACAGACTCCCTCCTACATGTGCCCCAACCTGGATCCACCCGGCAAGCTCCCTAACTTAGCAGTACTCTGCTCATCTGGGGCCCTTGCTCTTTTGCTCAGCAACCGAGCTATTTCAGTGCCTGAGGCAAGACCTTGGTGCCATCCTTAGCACCCAGGGGGCCAACTTGCTTGAATGAGCCATGGCTGTGAGAGGGAAGGAAGAGAGAGCGAGAGAGAATGGGGAGGGGTGGAGAAGCAGATGGTAGCTTCTCCTGTGTGCCCTGACTGGGAATTGAGCCTGAAACTTCCACATGCTAGAACTGATGCTCTGCCACTGTGCTAACCAGCCAGGGCCAGTGGAATTTTTAAAATCTGTTTTCCACTGCTTAACATTTACACTGTTTGAGTCTTTTGCCAGTACAAACTATAGTATAAAGAATAATTTTGAAAAATGTTGTTTTCCATATGTATGTATATTTGCATAATAAATTCCTGAAATACCTAAGTGAAGAGGGTTATGCATTTGCAATATTGCTATTGCCAAATGGCTGTAACATTTTTATTGGTTTCCTTGCGTTCACTCACTATTGCCCAATCTTTCTCTCTCACACACTACAATTGGGACTCTGCAGTGGCTTTATGTTCCCGATAAGTTTGAGTCTAATATTCTCTGTATGGCAGGCAGGATCCTTCATGATTTGCCCCTGCTTGTGTTTCTCCCCTTTATATTTTTTAATATCCTACTTTTGGCTGTAAAATATAAACTACTTCCAGTTTTATGCCACTGTGCTATTTGACTCCATGTCTTAGTCTACGTATCATTCCCTCACCCTGGAATGCTGCCCCTGCCACTTTTTGCCCATAGAATTCTTGCTTGTCTGAGGTAAATGCCTGCTCCCTGCACCTGCTTCTGTTGTTGACTTATTAACCTGTGCTTCTGTGGCCAACAGCTAGCGTAGCATCTGGCAGCTTCCCAACAGCTTTTTCTTTATATTTAATTTTTTAATAATATATTTAACAATCTTCTCTCAATTGCACTCTAACAGTCTGCTTGTTTATTTTTCAATTAAGGACTGAGCATAGAGGAATCTACTCTTATATCTAGAAGTTACACAATGGGGATTGAACAAGTTAATACCAGTATAGATAATCCACATTAGATAATTCTGCTCTGGTGTGGAATTTATTTTGCTTTAGTTTCCTCATTTAGACATTTTCTCTGATTCAGTGGATAACTGCCAAATTCTATTCTTATTTTCTTCTGTGCATTTACAGTGGATCTATATTTTTGTACTGGATTCATCTGCTCCCCCATCATTACCTTAAGAAGCACATGGTATTTCATATGCATTTATTTATTCATTCATTCAACTCACTTTTAATGATTACCAATTTGTGCCAAGCACAGCTCCTGGCACTGAGGAGGGAAAGTTCCCTGATTACATTACATTCTAATAGGGCTAGAGAGACAATAAATAAATATGTAGAGTAAATTCACACAGAGGTAAGTTATTTTGAGGAAAAGAAGCAGATAAAGGGATTACAAAGGGGAGGAGTCTATATTTTTAGGGTCATCAGCAGGAGCATCCCCTACTCTCTGATTAGGTGACATTTGAGCAGAGACCAAATTGAATAAGTGGAATGATGGTGTGGAGATGTGGAGAAAGATCATTCCAGGCATTGGGTACAGTAAGCCCTCAAGCATGAAACACTAGTGAATAACATGATAAATCCTCAGTTCTTCAGCCTCCAGTTCTAAAAATTTCTGAAGGGACTATTTATAATTGTTTATATGGTTTTAAAGAAACCAGTAAAGCCTATAGATAAGTAAAACTTTAAAAACATTATATTTCAAGTTAAAAAGGGTATGACTTTGCCTAACAATTAGTGCTATCTGAATTTTAAGATATAGAAAATTTAGTAAAGCATACTTAGATACATTTTTAATTGGTTTAGATGGAAGTTTTACCAACAAAAACAGGAGAATGTACAAACCCAAGAGACAGGCTCTTGTGTGAAGGGTCCTTCGATGAAGAAGCTTCAGCCCAGTCCTTTCAGGAAGTTTTAAATGAATGGAGAACCCGACATCATCATGGCGAGAAAGAGAACTTACCTGCAGCAAAACCAGGTATAGCTATTTTTATAAACTGAACATTGTAAAATAAAGCTGAACTTGTCCCCTTTCTCTGTGAATATAAATACTATGTTTAAAACTACACTGCTCACAAAAATTAGGGGATATTTCAAAATAAATATGAAGCGTTGAAATATCCCCTAATTTTTGTGAGCAGTATATTAACACCGGGATAGCAGTTTGATATAACTCCTCAAAAGAATATGGACTGTATGACCATTGGTTTGTGGTTTAATATTTCTAGAACCCCTGAACTGGGCTTTGGGGATATTTGTTTTTGTTACCTATGTAAATTCAGGTTCCCAACTGAATAGGGAATTGTTTCTTTCAGCTCCCCTTCTCCTAGCAGAAAGTTTTTGCCAGAACACTGTTTCTTTATTGAATTGTAATTACAAAACATAAAACAGGAGGATCTGTGCAATAGGGAAGTAATGAATTTTTTTATATATGTCTTAATAAATACACTTTAAATATTTATACTACCATGAACTTCAGGGGAGAATTGATTTGTCTTCTGTTTTTCTTTCTTTTTGAAGAAACACTTTGTGTTTTTATTTTTTCTTGATGATTTTCACATCCATTTTCTAGACACTGATGACCTAGATGACTGAAGTGTACATCCAGTATCTTTAAGTTTCCTACTATCTCTTGAAGAAAATCATACTTTTAAAAGTATTTAATTTGGTAATTTTATTACTCAGAATCTTGTAGAGACATCTACTTCTCATTGAAAATAAAATTTCAGGTAATAAATTTTAATAATGTATCATAGTTGAAATTATCCAATATTATTATTTTTCAGGAAAGGAACTCTTCGATTATTCCCCTTTATAACACAGTATAATTTCTAATATTAAGGTATTAGATGCCATCTTTCCAGTTTTAACTGGATTTTTTACTAAATCATTTTCTCTCTTCAAATATTTTTCCTACATATTTTATAATATGATACATTAAGCAAATGACTGTGGTTATGTCCCATTAATCCTTATTTATGGACATTGACATTAGAATTTCATATAATATTTACATGTCAGAATATGTCATTATTTAAAAAAATTTTTTCAACCATTAAAATATGTAAAAACTACTCTTAGCTCAAAGGCCATGAAAAACAGGGCCAGATTTGTCCTGTGTACTGTGATTTGCTGATCTTTGACCTATTAAATGAATTCTTTTCTATTTCTGTCAATAAAGATATTTAGAAAGAATTGGAACATGTGCAGGGATAATGGTGTGCCTTTACCATTCATGGAAGACCTGTATTACTCTTCAGAGGGACTTGATGGCCTTGATATTGCACAGATGATCATGCTTGCACATTAGATTGATGGCAGTGCTCAGGGGATTTGGTAAACAGTAAACATCTGTCAAAGGGCAGTTATATTTCACCCTTTCTATCATGGATAAGGCAGAGGTTCGTCCACATGGGAAAAGCTACATATTTTAGACACAGATGTGCCTTCTCTGCTTGTCGAATGCCTGCCAACAGAAGCTTTATTTATCACCGTGGTATCTCACACATTGTCTCAGACCAAGACGCTCATTTTATTATGAAAGAGATACAGCAATAGGCAAGTATCCATGGTATTTATTGATCTTACCAAGTGCAGTGTTTTCAGAAGCAGCTGGCTTGATAGTGTTATGGAATGGCCTGCTGAAGTTCCCGGATAGGTGTCAGCTGAGAAATGATGTCTTATGAGGTAGGAGTGCTTTTCCTATTGGGTGCTGTATGTTATGTGCAACTTCAGTCATGCTGCTATTAAACAGGTAGCATTTGAGGTCTCATCGACACCAATGGTTAGGTAGGGTTGCTGTACAACTATGTTGGTTGAGATCAAGACCCAAAGAACAGTTGAATTATTACACAATAAAGAATAGACAGTCTTTCATTTGGAAACTATTCAATAACACACTTATTAATCTTTTTGTGTTCAGTAATAATGTTCATTGGGAAAATGTAGCAATCCAATGAAAAATGGGCTTGTTTGGTCTTAGATCCTTTGGAAATGAAGATTTGAGTCACTCTACCAGGTAAAAAGGTGCTGGCAGATAGCAGGTGGAATGAAATGAGTGGTGGAAGAAGGAGGCTATGGTAATCAAATCAACTTAGGCCTCAAAACTAGCTGCTAAAATGGTGACTATAGCTGGAAAATATTGTGTTGAATAACTGCTTTGTTTTTCTCCTCATTTTTTCTTGAAGTCTTATATGTCATGTAATACTGGTATCTAACATTTTAATTTAAGATCCACTTGGGAGTATCACTAAATTAAAATCTTCATATGATACAAAGTGCCTATAAAACTTTGTGTTTTGTGTTTTTCTTGTGCTTCACACATTTATTTACTCTCAAAGAAAATGACTGAAAGAGAAAGAGAACGGTTGTTTAGATGCAAAATAAGAAGACCCTGTCTCTCCAGATCCAGTCTCTTTTATATCTGCCTTACTCTGTGCTCTGAGAATTTAAACTCTAGATATTATGTCACCTGAGATTCTTTGTTCTCTGGCTTCTAATTGGATTTGGCCAACTAGAGACACTAACAGGACACTGAAGGGTGAGAAGAAAGACAGGCATTAACTCTCCTCCTCCATATTGATGTGCTGAGATTTTGCAGTGACTGCATTCTTTATCTATGTTATTAACATCACTCAGATTAACTCCCTTCAGTGACATCTTACAATAGTTCTCTTGCTCAGTCCTCTCAAGCCTAGGGGTGGTAACAGCTTTCCACTATTTCAGCCTCTTGGTACTGCAACATCACTTATCCCCATCACTGTAACACATGGGATGAGTTAGTCCCTCATTTTTAAAGTTAAGTTTTCTTTTTCTTGTCAAGACTCTGAGGTACAGATGATCAAAAAAGAGATTTTTGAAACACCAAGATTTGAGCTGAGGTCTAGTATGAGTTGGAGAGTGGGGAAAGACAGAAGCACATGCAAAAACTCCATGATGGAAGAGGGGACGTACTGTGTTAATGGAACTGAAGGCAGGTGGGTCTGGCCAAACCTTAGACAGCAAGGGAGGGTATTCTAACACAATAGAATAGAGAGGTGTTACATTTAGTGGCCTGGAAAGACAAACCTATGGAGAAGATAAAGAGTGGCATAGATATAGGTGGAATGCTGGCATAGTGCATTAGTATAGAAACCAATGGAGGCTAGTGTCTTAAAATAAAGAAGTTGAGGTCAAGTGTAATTGCTGGAGAGAAATCATTAAAATGAAAACTTTTGTTGATACAATATGTGATTGTTGTTGCCCCGGAGTATTTTATATATATTATTATTTGTGTGTATATTATTATATATATGTGTGTGTTAGTAAATGTTTTCCTTTTCCTAAGATATTAAGTAGATACAAAATAACATTTATAAAGTTTATATAGCTTATAAAGAAAAATAAAACAGGAAGCACCTGTACTCTCCCTTCATCCCTTCCAAGAGATTATCACCAGCTTGAGTTTTGTGGTTTTTCATTCCCTTGATTTTCTGTATGTGTGTATCTCTAAACAACATAATGTTAAATTTGCATAAATTTGAACATTAGTAAGTGAAAAGCTGGTATATGTATTCCTTTGCAACTTGTTTATTTCACTGAATATTATATGATGGTATTTACCCAGGAAGCTGTGCATAGTTTTATTTCATTCATTTTTCACTGCTTAATAGTCTTCTGTTATATGAATATAGCACTATTTACCTGTTTAAATGGAGATGATTGTTTGGATTGACTTTTCATTTTCGCCATTACAAATGATGCTGTTGTGAGTATTCTGTGCAGGTCTCCTGGAACACATGTGCACACATTTCTGTGATATCTATTCCTGGAACGGAACAGCTGTTTGATTGGATGTGCATGTATTCAATATACTAGATAAAGCTGAATTATTTACCTAAATGTTTGTATCAGTTTACACTCTCACCTGCAGTGTATAAAAAATTTAGCTGCTTCCCATTATCACCAACACTTCAATAATCATATTTTTTCTGGTCTGATAGAGATACAATGGTATATCTAATTTGCATACCTCATTGCAAATGATATCAAGTATCTTTCCATATGTTTCTTGGCCATTTAGCTTGATATCCTTTGAATTCCCAAGTTTTCTCATTATTTCTTCCAAGAAATCTCCATCAGTTTTAAATATCTGTAAATAGTGGTTTTAATTTGGTAATTCTTTTGAAACATCTTAAGCATCTGGAAGTAAATTGCCACATAGACATAAGTTCATGAAGACTGTTGTCTCCCCCAGGTGCCATTCTGAGTTATTTTACTTGTTTTTTCCATAATGTGTGAATATTATTGTCAGTGGCTGTAATATGTACCTTTATGTTGGTGTCTGTTTATAGAATATATAATGAATCTATTTGTATTTGTCTTTAGCATTTAAAGAAATTAGTTGCTTTTAAAAACCTTGTGAATTATAAGATTCTTTCATTTCAAAGGATTATTGAAAACTGTCTGTACAGTCATTTAATAAATCATCTATATTTAACACTTTTGCATTATTTAAGCCCAGAGCTATTGATTATAGATAAATATTAGAGCATATGTGGTGAGTTCTGTATCTTGAGTGGTTACAATAATTTATAGCCTATGTTACATTAACTTTCATATTATATTCATTGTTATAGACTCACTGAAAGAATGTGCAGTGCAAACAGATTTGAAAATTTGGAGAGAACCACTTAATATTGAATTTAAAGAAGACAATATATCCTATATGGAAAAATTATGGCTTAAAAAACAAAGAAGGTATTTATTGAATTTTTACAGCATTAATAAATATAAAAGCTTGTAAATATAAAGATTTTTTGCTTGTGTGACATGCTTTTTCATAACAATTTTATATATGTATACCTTACATTTTCATAAATAATTTTAAAGTAATATCAAGTCTCCATGAAGGTTCTACAATTCTAATAAGAAATTTAATTTTACTTATGTATATAATGTACCATTAGTTTAGGGTTTTCCTTGAAAATATAAATATAAATATGGAAAAAAGCACAAAACTGTATAAAGTTTGAGTAATAGCAAAATAGTGTGATAAATAAAAACTGAAAAGAAGATACTGCTCTCAGGTTTTTACATTAGCATAAACTTCTGAGGCTATATTTTTCAGAATCTACTTTTAAGTTTAATTAGACCTTTAATTTTATAATGCTATTAATAGTATTCAAATGTATTTTATTCAAAGATTATTATAATTCGATTCACCATTTCATGAAGTTTAAAATTTAACATTAAATATTATTAACCAACAATATTTATGTATTTTTCAGTCCTTAAGGCTGAGAAGTCCAAGATAATGATGCCAGCAAACTCCGTGTCTGCAGGGAACCAGCTTCCTGGTTCATAGATTCCTGTCTTCTCACAGTGTACCCATATGCAGATGGGGCTAGGGGTCTTTCTTGGGTCTCTTTTATAAGGTCACTAATTCCATTTATGAAGGCTCAACTATCATGACCTACTCTTCTTCCAAAATCCTCACCTCCTAATACTATCATATTACCGTGAAGTAAGATTTCATTGTATTAATTTTGTGGGAGTGCAGACATTCAGAACAGAGCTTTCTGCTCCTGGTCCCTCAAAGGTCATTTCCTACTTTCATATAAAATATGTTAATTCATTTCAATAACTCTAAGATTCTTAACTCATTCCAGCACCAACTCAAAAGTCTAACATCCACATTATTATTTAAATGTCATCTAAATCAGATCTGGGTGATACTCAGTGTATTATTTCTTCTGAGGTAAATTGCACTCTAACTGTGAACCTATGAAATCAAACATGATATGTGCTTCCAAAAAGACAATGGCAGGACGGGCATGTGATTGATCTACCCATTTTAAAAGGGAGAAATAAGAGAGAAGAAGCAGGTCCTGAGCTAGTCTGCAGCCCATTAGACCATTAGACCTCAAGTCTTGAGAATGATCTCCTTTGTCCATGCCGTGCCCTCCAGACCCACTGGGATGGAAGTCCCAAAGTCTCTGGGTGGCTCTGCCCTCATGGCTCTGTGCTGAGTCACATGTCTGTGACTCTCAGTGCTGGCATCTGTGAACCTAGACCAGAAGAGCCATCAGATTCCAGCACTGGATAGTCATAGACATGTGACCCAGCACAGAGCCGCCATAGGAATACAGCTATCGAAAGCCATGAGGTCAGAACCACCCGCAGACTTTGGGCCCAACCTGTCCAACAAAGCTACAGGGCAGGACTGCTGCTTCAGTGTGTCCAGAAGTCTGGACTCCTGCTCTAGTGTGTCTAGAAGGTGGGATTTCCATCCCAGAAAGAGGAGTCAACCTGAATATTTTACAAAAGATACCTTTGGATAATGCAAAGTTCTGTTTTTCCTTTCATTTTCATCTACTGATTCTAGCATTTTTCAGCAGATTTCGCCTGCAGCACTGACTACTCCCTGATCTATTGGTGATTTACTATTTCCTTCATTTCTTCTATATGTATATTTATTATTGAAATTCTTGAAGGAACAATATATTTTTTATTTATTCAATTGATTATTTTCGTGGACTCATATATATTTGATTTTTTGGATTACTATCCAATACTATTGTTCTTTATTTTGTGATTCAAATACTAGTTTCTACTTTGAACATCAAGAGCTCTTTCAGGTTGACTCCTATTTTCTTTCAACATGGTTTTGTTTGCTGTTGGTTTGCTTTGAACATCTCTTCATTTTTATGGCTCATAAGATGGACTTACCTGTTCCAATCCAAGAATCATTTCTCCAAGAGTCTGAGTCCTTTTTTTGGAGAACTGTATTCGGAATCCTATATCTGGGCTCCAGCTGTGCTCATTGCTACTCAGGTGTCACAGATCTTAAGCCTTCTTAGAGAACATCTAGAAAATATATGTATATAAATTTCAACCCAGTGTATATACACAACTAAATTTATATCTGTATCTATTCACCTGAATGTCTAGTAAAGTAAACATAAGTTCACACTTATACCTCCAACTCCAAACCAGCATCATGTGGTTTATTGACTTTCTCTCTTTCCTTATTTGTAGTTTCTTTTTACCTACAGTGAGAATCTGGCTCTCATTATCTATGATATATGTATTAATTTATCAACATCAGTATATATCATTACTAATATCACTGTGAAAAAAAATTCACCAACTGGAATACATTGTTTATGTACAGTACTCTTTATTGTTAGCCTATAGCATCCAGTCAAAACCTTTTCCAGATTTGCTCTGGCCATAATACTCATTTCTTACCCACTTCCTTTAGAATAGTTTTACCATTCATTAATATAATGAATGGTAAATTCATGGGGGAACAATTTTTTTTTTCATTTTCTGTTGCATGAGGTTTTAGAACTGTTTCTATATATGTCTGCATTGCTGATTCCAAATGTGAAATCCATTTTTTGGTGCATGCTCTAGTTTTTATGCAATTTTAATTTCTTTTTGTTACAGTTAATGGCATGCGTTGGTTTTTAAATTGGAGTTAAAGGGCAACGACCCTTGGATTGAACATAACCACAAGGCAATTAATGTTTTACAAACATCACTTTTACATAATTATAGTTGTTTTTAAGTGTAAAAAGTTATTATCTGATAAAAACACCCTCTTATTTTGTTTTAAGATTGAATCATGGCTTCTTTGAGTAGGTGTAAATGTAAGAATAGTCCTGACACCTTCTGTTATATATGTGGCTGTTACACACTTCGTCAAAGGCACAATATTTCATCATTTGTGACATGTGCATATATTGCCTATTTTCAAGTTCCTCTTGGTGATCAAGAGAAGAATTGGGCTCCTCATATTGTGTGTCATAATTCCGAGGAAGTGCTTTGTGACTGGACAAATGGAAAACGGAAAGAATGTCTTTTGGTATTCCCATGGTTTGGCGTGAACCTAAGGATCACAACAGTGACTGTTATTTCTGTCTGATCCATAGAAAGGGCATCGGCAAGAAAAAATAGCATATGATCACATATCCTAATATTTCTTCAGCAACACGACCTATCCCACACTCTGCTGAGACACTCCCGGTTCCAGTTTTCAATGGTTTTATTTCTTCTAAGGACGAAGAAAGTGAACATAGTGATCAAGTGTATTTTGATAAGATGCATGAGGAAATGGTTGTAGAATCTGAAGGGTCTTCTTCTTTTTTTTTTTTCTTTTAGGATTTGCTTTTTTTTTTTTTTTTTTTTTTTTCTTATAATTTTATTTTTTTAATGGGGTGACATCAATAAATCAGGATACATATATTCAAAGATAACAAGTCCAGGTTATCTTGTCGTTCAATTATGTTGCATACCCACCACCCAAAGTCAGATTGTCCTCTGTCACCTTCTATCTTGTTTTCTTTGTGCCCCTCCCACCCCCTATCCCTCTTCCATTCCCCCCTCCCCCCCGTAACCACCACACTCTTATCAATGTCTCTTAGTTTCACTATTATGTCCCACCTACGTATGGAATAATACAGTTCCTGGTTTTTTCTGATTTACTTATTTCGCTTCGTATCATGTTATCAAGATCCCACCATTTTGCTGTAAATGTTCCGATGGCTGAGTAGTATTCCATAGTGTATATGTGCCACATCTTCTTTATCCAGTCATCTATTGATGGGCTTTTTGGTTGTTTCCATGTCCTGGCCACTGTGAACAATGCTGCAATAAACATGGGGCTGCATGTGTCTTTACGTATCAATGTTTCTGAGTTTTGGGGATATATACCCAGGAGAGGGATTGCTGGGTCATAAGGTAGTTCTATTTTCAGTTTTTTGAGGAACCACCATACTTTCTTCCATAATGGTTGTACTACTTTACATTCCCACCAACAGTGTATGAGGGTTCCTTTTTCTCCACAGCCTCTCCAACATTTGCTATTACCTGACTTGCTAATAACAGCTAATCGAACAGGTGTGAGGTGGTATCTCATTGCCGTTTTGATTTGCATTTCTCTAATAGCTAAAGAAGATGAGCATCTTTTCATATATCTGTTGGCCATTTGTATTTCTTCCTGGGAGAAGTGTCTATTCATATCCTCTTCCCATTTTTTTATTGGATTGTTTGTTTGTTTGTTGTTGAGTTTTATGAGTTCTTTGTATATTTTGGATATTAGGCCCTTATCTGAGCTGTTGTTTGAAAATATCATTTCCCATTTAGTTGGCTTTCTGTTTATTTTGTTACCAGTTTCTCTTGCTGAGCAAAAACTTCTTAGTCTGATGTAGTCCCATTCATTAATTTTTGCCTTCACTTCTCTTGCCATTGGAGTCAAATTCATAAAATGCTCTTTAAAACCCAGGTCCATGAGTTGAGTACCTATGTCTTCTTCTATGTACTTAATTGTTTCAGGTCTTATGTTTAGATCTTTGATCCATTTTGAGTTAATTTTTGTAAAGGGGGAGAGACTGTAGTCCAGTTTCATTCTTTTGCATGTGGCTTTCCAGTTTTCCCAGCACCATTTATTGAAGAGCCTTTCTTTTCTCCATTGTGTGTTGTTGGCCCCTTTATCAAAAATTATTTGACTATATATATGTGGTTTTATTTCTGGACTTTCTATTCTGTTCCATTGGTCTGAGTGTCTATTTTTCTGCCAATACCATGCTGTTTTGATTGTCATGGCCCTATAATAGAGTTTGAAGTCAGGTATTGTTATGCCCCCAGCTTCATTCTTTTTCTTTAGGAGTGCTTTGGCTATTCGGGGTTTTTTATAGTTCCATATAAATCTGATGATTTTTTGCTCTATTTCTTTAAAAAATGTCATTGGAAGTTTGATGGGAATTGCATTAAATTTGTATATTGCTTTGGGTAATATAGCCATCTTGATTTTATTTATTCTTCCTAGCCAAGAACAAGGTATATTTTTCCATCTCATTATATCTTTTTCGATTTCCCTTAACAATGGTTTATAGTTTTCATTATATAAGTCCTTTACATTCTTTGTTATGTTTATTCCTAAGTATTTTATTTTTTTTGTTGCAATCGTGAAGGGGATTATTCTTTTGAGTTCCTTCTCAGTTGTTTCATTGTTGGCATATAGAAAGGCTATTGACTTCTGTATGTTAATTTTGTATCCTGTGACCTTACTGTATTGGCTTATTGTTTCTAGTAGTCTTTTTGTGGATTCTTTGGGGTTTTCGATGTATAGGATCATATCATCTGCAAAAAGTGATACCTTTACTTCTTCTTTTCCGATATGGATGCCTTTTATTTCTTTGTCTTGTCTGATTGTTCTGGCTAGAACCTCTAGTACCACATTAAATAAGAGTGGAGAGAGTGGACAACCCTGTCGTGTTCCTGATTTAAGGGGGAAAGCCTTCAGTTTAGTGCCATTTAATATGATGTTAGCTGATGGTTTATCATATATGGCCTTTATCATGTTGAGATATTTTCCTTCTATACCCATTTTGTTGAGAGTCTTAAACATAAAATTGTGTTGTATTTTATCAAAAGCCTTTTCTGCATCTATTGATAAGATCATGTGGTTTTTGTTCTTTGTTTTGTTGATACGGTGTATTACATTAACCGTTTTACGTAAGTTGAACCATCCTTGAGATTCTGGGATGAATCCCACTTGATCATGATGTATTATTTTTTTAATATGTTATTGTATTCGATTTGCTAGTATTTTGTTTAGTATTTTAGCATCTGTATTCATTAGAGATATTGGTCTGTAGTTTTCTTTTTTTGTGCCATCCTTGCCTGGTTTTGGTATGAGGGTTATGTTGGCCTCATAAAATGTGTTTGGAAGTATTGCTTCTTCTTCAATTTTTTGGAAGACTTTGAGTAGAATAGGAACCAAGTCTTCTTTGAATGTTTCATAAAATTCGCTGGTATAGCCGTCACGGCCTGGACTTTTATTTTTGGGGAGGTTTTTAATGGTTTTTTCTATTTCTTCTCTACTGATAGGTCTATTTAGGCTTTCTGCTTCTTCTTGACTCAGTCTAGGAAGGTTGTATTGTTCTAGGAATTTATCCATTTCTTCTAGGTTGTTGAATTTAGTGGCATAAAGTTTTTCATAGTATTCTACAATAATTCTTTGTATATCTGCGGTGTCCGTAGTGATTTCTCCTCTTTCATTTTGGATTTTGTTTATATGAGTTCTTTCTCTTTTTTCCTTGGTAAGTCTTGCCAAGGGTTTGTCAATTTTGTTGATCTTTTCAAAGAACCAGCTCCTTGTTCTATTAATTTTTTCTATAGTTTTTCTGTTCTCTAATTCATTTATTTCTGCTCTGATTTTTATTATCTCCTTTCTTCGGCTGGTTTTGGGTTGTCTTTGTTCTTCTTTTTCTAGTTCCTTAAGGTGGGAAGTTAAGTGGTTCACTTGGGCTCTCTCTTGTTTGTTCATATATGCCTGAAGCGATATGAACTTCCCTCTTATCCCTGCTTTTGCTGCATCCCATAGATTCTGATATGTCGTATTGTCATTTTCATTAGTCTGTATATATCTTTTGATCTCTGCACTTATTTCCTCTTTGACCCATTCATTTTTTAAAAGTATGTTGTTTAGTTTCCACATTTTTGTGGGATTTTTTCCCTCTTTTTTGCAGTTGAATTCTAGTTTCAAGGCTTTATGATCAGAAAATATGCTTGGTACAACTTCAATTTTTCTGAATTTGCTGATGTTGTTTTTGTGGCCCAGCATATGGTCAATTCTTGAGAATGATCCATGTACACTGGAGAAAAATGTATACTCAATCACTTTGGGATGAAATGTCCTGTAGATGTCTATCCTATCCAGGTGCTCTAGTGTTTTGTTTAAGGCCACTATGTCTTTGTTTATTCTCTGTTTGGATGACCGATCTAGAGCCGTCAGCGGTGTATTGAGGTCTCCAAGTATGATTGTATTTTTGTCAGTTTTTATTTTAAGATCAATAAGTAGCTGTCTTATATATTTTGGTGCTCCTTGGTTTGGTGCATATATATTAAGAATTGTTATGTCTTCTTGATTCAGTGTCCCCTTAGCCATTATGAAATGGCCATTTTTGTCTCTGAGTACTTTTCCTGTCTTGTAGTCAGCATTATCCGATATGAGTATTGCTATACCTGCTTTTTTTTGGATGTTATTTGCTTGGAGTATTGTTTTCCAGCCTTTCACTTTGAATTTGTTTTTATCCTTGTTACTTAGATGAGTTTCCTGTAGGCAGCATACAATTGGATTTTTTTTTTTAATCCATTCTGCTACTCTGCCTTTTTATTGGTGAGTTTAATCCATTTACATTTAGTGTAACTATTGATACTTGTGAGTTCCCTATTGCCATTTTATATCTTGCTTTCTGTTAGTTTTGTGTCTTGTTTGATCCTTCTCTTTCGTTTTTCTATCTTTTGTTTTTATTTGGTTGTATTCCATACATCTTTCCTCTGTTGCTATCTTTTTTATCTCATGTGCTTCTGTGGTGGTTTTTTCAATGGTGGTTACCTTTGAGTAATGAAAAGAGTCCCTACCCTGTTCATTGTAGCGAACTATTTTGTGAGTACTTTTGCACTCCATCGTCCTTTGCTACTGTAAATCTCCATCTTTTCCCCCTCTTTCTTTTTGTTGTTGTCACAGTTTAAATTTGGTTTTATTGTGTTCTTCTTGGAGCTTTTACTTGTGGCTCTGTTTTTTTTTTGTTCTTTGTATCTGATTGGAGAACCCCCTTTAGTAATTCCTGGAGTGGGGGTTTTCTGATGATAAATTCCCTCATCTTTTCTGTATCTGTGAATGTTTTTATTTCTCCTTTGTATTTGAAGGATAGCTTTGATGGGTATAGTATTCGTGGCTGAAAGTTCCTCTCTTTCAGGACTTTAAATATTGGGGTCCACTCTCTTCTAGCTTGTAGAGTTTCTGCTGATAAATCTGATGATAATCTAATGGGCCTTCCTTTATATGTTGTATTCTTCTTTTCCCTGGCTGCCTTGAGAATTTTTTCTTTGCTGTTGGTTTGTGTCAATTTCATTATGATATGCCTTGGAGTAGGTTTGTTGGGGTTAAGAAAACTTGGAGTTCTGTTTGCTTCTTAAACTTGAGGCTTTAGTTCTTTCCACAGGCTTGGGAAGTTCTCATCTATTATTTGTTTGAGTATGTTCTCCATTCCATTTTCTCTCTCTTCTCCCTCTGATATACCTATTATTCTTATGTTATTCTTTTTGATGGAGTCAGATAATTCCTTTAGGGCTATCTCATTTTTTTTAATTTTTGAGTCTCTTTCTTCTTCTCTCTGTTGTGCCTCAAGTTGCTTGTCTTCTATTTTACTAATCCTCTCTTCTATCTGACCTGTTCTATTAGCTAAGCTTGTTACTTCGTTTTTCAGCTCATGAATTGAGTTTTTCATCTCTGTTTGATTTGTTTTTATAGTTTCAATTTCCTTGGACATATATTCTTTGTGTTCATTGAGTTGTTTTCTGAGCTCCCTAAATTGCCTTTCTGTGTTTTCTTGTATATCTCGGAGGATTTTTAGGATTTCTATCTTGAATTCTCTGTCATTTAGCTCCAAGGTTTCCAATATATTAAATTTTTTCTCCATAGATTTTTCCTCATCTAGCTGTGTGACCTCTCTTTCTTTTGTATCCATGATATTCGATTTTCTCTTTCTTAATGGCATCTGAGGGTGGATTTGTTGATAGTATTAATGAGATTTAATAAAGAATAAAAAGTTAAAAAATAAAAATAAAAAATCGAAGAGTTGTTTTTTAAAAAAAAATTAATAATGAAATAAAGAAAAATAAAATAAAATTAAAAAAAAAAGGAAATTGTTCCCCCCCTTCTTTTTTTCCTCTCCTCTCCTCTCCCCTCTTTCTTGAGAAAATCTTGTAGTGGACTGTTAATTATAACAAACAGTGCCTGTGATGGAGGGCCTGAATTGGGAAAAAGTAATAAAGGGGCAAAAAAAGAAGAAAAAAAAAAAGGAAAAAAAAGAAAAAAGAAATAAAAAGAGCGTATGGACCCACAAAAAGCAAATAAGGAAAAAATTTGGGTCAAGAATAAAATGATTTACTTTTAGGTGTTGGTTGTCTAAGAGTTATGATGAGACGAATAAGAGGAAAACGGAAAAATGGGGGGACAAATTAAAAAATTACTATTGTATTTAGTGGAACAAGAAATAGATAATATGGAGAGCCAGGGATGGGAGCAGTGCTAGTGAGTTAAAAAGGTGAAGTAAAAACCCCCCAAAATGCCACAAACATAGGTTTGAGTCCCAGATAAGATAATTTGTTTGTTATTGAGTTTTGAATGAGAGGACATGTAAAGGAGAAAGGAAGAAACTAATATAGAGGGAGAAAAGAAAGAGAGAGAGAGAAAAAAAGAGGGAACCACTAAAAGAAGAAAAAAGAAAGGAGAGAGAGAGAGACAGAATTAAGGGTTTTGGAGTGCAACCCTCATAGAGAGAAAGGAAGAGAAGAGAAAAGATAATGGGAGATGTAACACTTATGGGTAGTCTTGTTCAAGGAGAGGAGAGAGTAAGACCGGTAGAGAGTTAATCGGCCAAATTGGAGGAGGAAAAAAAAAGTATCAAGAATGAAGATAAGAGAAACAAACGAACAAATATAATAATAAAATGGGATAGGTTATAAAGTCTGCGGATTATTCTTGATTTTGAGAGGTTATCGTCTTGCTTTTTCTTTTCTCTCCCTCTTCCTGATCAGTGACTCTGTACCCCGGGTTCTGCCCCTTTGGCACGCTCAGGTAGAGGTTTGCAGTTGATAAGTCTCTATGGCAATGTCATGTATTGTGCTTTAGTCTCATTGGCAGTCGAAGGTCATTAGCATTTATAGGCTCCGACAGTGAGAGAGTCCGTGTTCCTGGAGCCTTTCTCCTAGTCTTTCCTTCCTCAATTAGTAGCCTGATAATCCAGCTATGCGGTTGCTGCTGCCTCTGCCTGGATAGTAAGAGGCTCAAAGAGCTGGCAACTTCCCACTCTATTTCCACTCAGCACAGGGCTCTGGGTAAGGCTCAGTCAGTCAGAGCTGCTAGCATAATCAGGCGGGCTTTCCGCCCACTCAAAGACCTCTGGCTCTGCCACTCTGTCCGGTAACACAAGCGGGCGCCCACTTCCGGGGCGCTTGGAGGAAACTCTCACTCACTGTCTGCGACCAGGATATCCGGCCAGCAGTCTCACGCTCTGAGTGAAACCCCCAACCGCAGGGAAAAGTTGCAGTGTTGGATTTGGCTTTCGGTCCGTCCCTGTGCGCGGCTTTTGCAAGGCACTGGGGCGGCCCGAGATTCCGCTTTGGCCCACACAAAGGCCCCTGACTCTGCCCCTCTGTGCGATAACACGGGCGCGCCCTGCCGAGGCACTCGAGGAATCGCTCATTCACTATCTGCACGCGCAAACCAGGATATGAGGCCGGCCGCGTTTCCCTCTGAGTGAAACCCCCAACCACACGGAAAATCTCCACCATTGGAATTAGTTCTCACTCCCTCCCGTGCGTGGCTTTCCCAGGGCGCTGGGGCTGCCCAGAGACTCTGCCCTCGGCCCACAGAAAGGCCTCTGACCCTGCCTCTCCGTGGGGCAACACGGGCACCCACTCTCGGGGCCTAGGAAGAAATTCTCGCCCACTAACTGCGCACTGACCAGGAGACCGGGTAAAATGGCCGCTCCGCTTGTCTTTCTTTGTTTGGGTTTGGCGCGAGTGTTAGCTTGTATTGCCCGGGTTGCCACAGGATCAGATTTTCCTCGGCTTGGATCTCCGTGCCACAGCCTGGTTCGGCCGTTTGTGCCGCGGCGGCCTGGATTTATTCACCCCCTTTGCCCACCTCAGTTTCTATATTCACAGTTACCAGAGAAAGCCGCCCTGTTTAGGTTAGTGAGGAAGGCGGAGCATTTCTTACTCCCTATTTCCTTCGGGGTTTGGTTATATATTTAGCCAATTTTTCACTCAATCATACCTTTGGGTGTATTGCAAAGCATCTGGAGGCTCCAAGTATAGGTTTTTCTGTTTCTGGTTGAAGATCTTGTTGAGTTTTGGGGGAGATTTATCGGTATCGCTTCCTATCCTGCCATTACTCTGATGTCATCCCTCTACTAAGTTTTAATACCCAAAATTAGTTAGAGCCTGGTACATTTTGAGTTATGTGTCGATGTTACCTATTAATGCCATTATGAAGGCCCTGACCTTTATATGGGGACTTCATGAGCTTGTATGGTCAACAAGGGCTGTAGATGCTTTTATTCTTGGTTAAAAAAGTGTAACCTACCAATAATTTGTGAATAACCTCTGATGCTCACTCTTGACCTCTGAGAATCCCTGTGCTCCATTGCCTTCCATATGAAATGAGCCACTTCAAACCACATTGTTAATTGACAGACACAAAACATTTTATATTCATATCATGGGACCCTATTTTATCACCTTACTAACTTGGTAGAAACCTAGAAAAATGGTCTTCAGGTTCTCTTAAGATTTATAATGCCAAAGTGGTGAGACACAGCCCACATTCATAAATTAGCTTTTTTGTAAATAGTGTTGGATGTTTAATGGGTTTCATGTGACTTTTGCAAGAACACTGATTTCTGTCATAATTTTACTTTTTATCCTAAACATATAACAGTGGGATATTTAGTTTAAAAGTCTTAGGTTATGTTAACTTAATTAACAAAGTTATTTTAGTGGATTAAGATTCTGTTATGCAATCATTGTTTCTTCCATGAATTAGAGGTATAGATATGTTTTTATTATTAATTATGCAGACTCACTCCTTTTCTGAAATAAAAGATATCATCTGGGAAGTTTTAGATAATGTATTTTAATCTTTTAATTTCTTCTTGTTTTGTAGAATTCAACAGGAGCAACTTCAAAACAGGCTACCAGATACATCCATACCTCAGTGTACAACCACTAGTGAAGTACAGTGTTCTCAGAATGAAAGTAATGAAGAGAGTGATGGTTAGTTCAGTCTTGATTAGATATTTTCAGATTTACTGTTTCAAATTATTTACACTAAGACTGATCAGTACCTGTTTGTTTGTTTTTTTCTTTACTGTATCATTCTCAACTGGACTTTGGACCCTTTATCTCCCTATCAAAATGCACACTTACTACTTCCCCTTTTCTAGACTTATTTCACCTTAATTTAACTAATTTCATTAAAAAGTTGAGTGTTGGTCCTGGCTGTTTTGCTCAGTGGATAGAGCATCAGCCTGACATGTGGATGTCTTGGGTTTGATCTTTGGTTGGGGCACACATGAGAAGCAACCACTTGCTTCTCTTCCGCTTCCTCTCCCCCTTTCTTCTCTCCTTCCCTCTTGCAGCCAGTGGCTTGATTGGTTTGAGTGTTGGCCCCAGGCACTGAGGATAGCTCAGTTGGTCTGAGCGCAGATCTCAGGCACTGAGGATAGCTCAGTTCATTTGAGCATCAACCCCAGACAGGTTGGTGGGTGGATCCCGATTGGGGCACATGTGGGAGTCTGTCTCTCTGTCTCTTCTCTTACTTAAAAAATAATTAAATGTTAAGAAAATGCGTATTTTATTTGAAATAAGAAAATTAGCCACATTTATATATTTGTATGGCTACACAGGAGAACATTATTTTATTTTGTCTTTATTTGAAGACATGAAATTATCAAGTAAAGTATATTCTTTGATGACATTATTTTCTAATCTTATTTTCTAGATGTGGAGACCAAAGTACAATGCCCAGCTCTTTTTCTGCCTATGGAAGAATTAAGGATAGGGAGACATGAAACATCTGTAAAAATAGTCAAACTGGATGATGTAAGTGCATAATGACCACTCATATTACTTAACAAACAGGAAATTCACAACATGTAGTTACAACTCATGTTACTTTCAACAAGATTTCTTTCATAATAATATGCTGATAGTAATAAAACTATTATTTTAGTGTTGTCAACAAATTTCTGCATTGATGTTTCATTTTTTGAAAACATGTAGCATAGAAGATGAAAAGACATTTTATTTTTTAACAGAGAAATGTAGTTCAGTGTTTGTTTTATTTAGTTCTTTATGTTATCAGGCTTTTAAACAAAGATTAGTGTAGTATCTGTTTAATAAAATCTGTATACATTCACTTCTTTGAATGTCATTTAATATTATCTTCCACTTAAGAGAAAAAATTATTTAAAGCAGGGGTCCCCAAACTTTTTACACAGGGGGCCAGTTTACTGTCCCTCAGACTGTTGGAGGGCCGGACTATAAAAAAAACTATGAACAAATCCCTATGCACACTGCACATATCTTATTTTAAAGTAAAAAAACAAAACAGGAACAAATACAATATTTAAAATAAAGAACAAGTAAATTTAAATCAACAAACTGACCAGTATTTCAATGGGAACTATGCTCCTGCTTTTGGCTAATGAGATGGTCAATATGCTCCTCTCACTGACCACCAATGAAAGAGGTGCCCCTTCGGGGGTGGAGGCCGGATAAGTGGCCTCAGTGGGCCTCATGCAGCTCACAGGCTGTAGTTTGGGGACCCCCAATTTAAAGGTTTAAGGGAATTAGTATAAAAATAACTTGACAAACTTCTAGAAGACAAGAATCCGCTAAAACTAGAGCCAGTGAGAGCTGGAGCTCTAGGCTGAGCTTTTGTGACAAACTTAGTACATTTCTTCCTTTCTAGACACCTAGTAGCTGAATATAACACTTATCCTTGATGTTTGTATCACTGTAGTTTATATTACTGTAGACAAAGAGAAGTGCTAGGATGTAGGAAGTACCTCTTTAAACACTATTTTCTTCCTTAGGTTAATAGCCCTTGATATATATGTGTGTTTATTTGTGTGCATGTACACATGCACCTAGCAATACTTTTATTTTTCTCTGAAAAAATTTAAGCTATTGAACAAATAAATATGCACACACATGCATTTATAATGTGTATGCTTATTATTACATTCCTGTGTGTGTGTGTGTGTGTGTGTGTGTGTGTGTGAAAGAGACAGAGAAAGAGACAGATAGGGACAGACAGACAGGAAGAGAGAGATGAGAAACATCAATTCTTTGTTGTAGCTCCTTAGTTGTTCCTTGATTGCTTTCTCACATGTGCCTTGACCAAGGGGCTACATCAGACTGAGTGACCCCTTGCTCAAGCCAGTGACCTGGGGCTCAAGCTGGTGAGCCTTGCTCAAACCAGATGAGCCTGCGCTCAAGTGGGAGACCGCGGGGTTTTGAACCTGGGTTCTCTGCGTCCCAGTCTGATGCTCAATCCACTGTGCCACTGCCTGGTCAGGCATCTACATTCTTGAGGCATACAGTAAGCTTATAACATGCTGGCCAGAAAGCTAAAAACATACTAGTCACTAATCTACTTGGCACTGAGCAGTTACAATATAAAAGTAAGTTGTTATTGTTGATTCTAGATAATAATGATAAAATGAATGACAGATCAAATGCCCTCAACACATATCTTTAGGATTTGTTGGGTTCTTCTAGAAACTCATGTTCTATGATATACGGTTAGACATTATTTGTAGAATAAAATTCTCTAAACATTACCTACAAGTTAACTAGTTAATATATAATACATTTATTGAACATACTAATATTATACAACTTGCATTTAATAAGACTTATGAAGAAGAATTTGAAGACCAAGCAGATATCGTGCCTTACAAAGTCAAGTTAGCTAATGCAGACAGTCAACAAAGGTAAGGTCTTTTTAATTCACTTTTTTTTTTTTTTTTTTGCATTTTTCCAAAGTTAGAAGCGGAGAGGCAGTCAGACAGACTCCCACATGTGCCCGACTGGGATCCACCTGGCATGCCCCCCTGGGAGTGATGCTCTGCCCATCTGGGGTGTTGTTCCATTGCAACCAGAGCCATTCTAGCACCTGAAGTGGAGGCCATGGAGCCTTCCTCAACATCTGGGCCAACTTTGCTCTAGTGGAGCCTTGGCTGCGGGAGGGGAAGAGAGAGATAGAAAGAAAGGAGAGGGGGAAGGGTGGAGAAGCAGATGGGCGCTTCTCCTGAAGCAGGGTGCCCTGACCGAGAATTGAACCCAGGACTTCCATACACGGGACTGACGCTCTACCTCTGAGCCAATCGGCTATAGCCTCTAAGTCACTTTTGATACGTATTAAAAAATTCACCAAACTTTAATATTAGAGTATATTTTACTAAAGCCATGTTTAAATTTGTATACAATATTGTTAATATTTGTCAACATTCAATAATTAGATAATTGTCCATAATGATATATTTATACTCTTACTTAATATCTAGAATATTTAATAACTGCTTCTAAATTTAAAATTATTGTTTGAAATGGCTGATCAAGGCTGATATACTTCATCTGAGCTTTGTTCTTTTCTTTAATGATAACTCTGGATTTTCCTCATTTCAGTTTACTGTGAACCCTAAATAAAAACAGATATATTAATGATTAGTTTGAGACACAAAAAGAACTCCCAAATTGTGGGCCACTTCCAGAGTAAATTTTATTGTTTGATAAATTAAATTAAGTATAATAGTTCACTTTACAACCATTTTTTTTGGTAAAATTTTGTCATTTCCAAATGAAAAACAAAATCCCATTGTAGTTTTTGGTGATGTTAAAAATTACTCTAAGTCCCTTTACTGTTGAGACTTTAGCTAGGATTTCAGATGTTTTCACTACAAAGTATTAAATTTGTTAAACATCTGAATGAAGTTTCTATTGAGTAACCCCTACGCCAATCCTTTGTTTATATGTTCAGATAAACTTAGGCCTCTGGCAGCATTTTGGAACAGGAATGGGCCTATGTGATTCACTCAGATCTGAAAAGCCCCATGTTTAAATACATAGTCCCAAATATCTAACAGCAAATGTGCTCTGACATTTGCCGTTTTGACAGAAGATAATAAACAACCTTCTGTTTGGTAGATAAAACCACTACCATATCACCAAGAAAAAGAATGGCATTTCTGCTCTCTAATTTGATTATTTCATATCTTATCTTTGCTTTGACCTCCATGTATGACATTAGAGAAGGCAGAAAAAGTTGCTGATCATGGTTGGCAATAGTTTTGCATGTTGGGTTTGGAGGTCCCTTACAGCTTATTTTCTAAGAAAAGGGAAAGAATCATAGGTGACACAAGAGAATCTTTTTGATCAAGCATAGTCCATGAGTTTTTATGATGGTACTATACAGAGCTTAGATAAATATCAGGTGTTATTAAATATACATATTATTCAATTCATAGAAAATGTTACTTAAATTATAACTATGCTGATATAGACTAATCATCATTAGAAATGAAACGAACACCACCTATAGTATTTTATAGTTCATTGATGAACAACTAAAAGTTTATTTAAATATAAAATCTTAATTTGATGGAAGAAGATTTGACTTGGGGTGGTGAACACAAAACAATATACAGAATGATATATTATAGAATTGTACACTTGAAACCTATATAATTTTATTAACCAATGTCTTCCCAATAAATTGAATAAAACTTTTTTTACAAACCTTGCTTTTATCAGATTTTAATGAGTTGAAAGATAACTCTCCACCTTTTGAAGAAAAAATATAAGGAACTGAACTTACTTCAGACTAGTTTTAAAAAGAAATCTTTAATTAAAATTTTGTAGTTAAATCAATGTTGGCCCAGTTTGCCTATTTCCTTTAAATCCATAATATTATTGTTATTTGTCATTTAGAAATGTGCCCACAGGGAGGGTAAAACAAATATTAAATCAACATGAATGTCCCATTCCCTTAAGGTTTTATTATATTTGTTTTAATAAGCTGGGAGTTTTTACTCTTTAATATTATTTCTTTCAACTTTATTCTTTTGCTTATCCGTAAACATTAAAGTTGCACATTCCGTGATTATCAGAATGCTTTTCTGTGTGCAAATGCCGTCCATCAGCACCCTCTTCTCACCGAGGGAAAAGCAGACCTCTTCCATCATCTAAGCGGCAGCTCTGCTTCTTGTGAAGAGAACTCAAAAGGTATCTGTCTTTTCTTGTTGATTAATATTAACAATAAAATACTGGTCACTTAATAAAACTGATTGATATTACAGTATATAAAAGCTTTGACTATTTTGTTGTTCATTTTAAACCCAGAAAAAAAATTTTTTTTTTCATTTTTCTTAAGCTGGAAACGGGGAGAGACAGTCAGACAGACTCCTGCATGCGCCTGACCGGGATCCACCCGGCACGCCCACCATGGGGCAACGCTCTGCCCACCAGGGGGCGATGCTCTGCCCATCCTGGGTGTCGCCATGTTGCGACCAGAGCCACTCTAGCGCCTGAGGAAGAGGCCACAGAGCCATCCCCAGCGCCCGGGCCATCTTTGCTCCAATGGAGCCTTGGCTGCAGGAGGGGAAGAGAGAGACAGAGAGGAAAGCGCGGCGGAGGGGTGGAGAAGCAAATGGGCGCTTCTCCTGTGTGCCCTGGCCAGGAATCGAACCCGGGTCCTCCACACGCTAGTAAACCCAGAAAATTTAGTACTCAGAAGAAACTTGGTTAAAAATATACCCACATGGGAGCTTAGGACTTTCCAGGGCTCCGGATCGAGTTCAGAGGTACTTTTTTACTTAGCCTAGAATGTGCTGTTCCAGTTACCAGTGGGAAAGTGCTGACTATAAATGATAACTAAATGTTACCTTTGAAACACTTCATTTATTTAAATAAGCTATTTTTAGAGCAGTTTTAGGTTCGTAGCAAAATTGATCAGGGAGAACAGTTTCCATATACCCTCTGCCACCAAGAAGCTATAGTTTTTCCACCATCAGCATCTCAAACTAAAGTGGTGCATTGTCAGTCAACAAGCATACAATGACACATTGTTACCACCCAAAATTCATAGTTTACATTAAGGTTCACTCTTGGTTGTACATTCTGTTGGTCTGAACAAATGTATAATGATTTGTATCCAGCATTATAATTTCATACAGAATAGTGTTACTGCTCTGAAAATCCTGTCCTCTGCCTTTCTCAGACCTCCTTCCTTCCTAACCCCTGGCTACCACTGATATTTTTACTGTCTCCATAGTTTTGCCTTTTCCAGAATGTCATATAGTTGAATAATATAATATGGGCTACTACGTTTTTTCATGGTTGATAGCTCATTTCCTTTTAGTGCTGAAATTCCATTGTTTGAATTTACCACAATTTATTTATACATTCACTTATTGAAAAATATCTTAGTTGCTCCCAAGGTTTGGTAAATATGAATAAAGCTCTTATTAATATCTATATGTAGGTTTTTGTTTGGACCTACATTTTCAGCTTATTTGGGTTATACCAAAGAGTGTGATTGTTGGATCATATGTTAAGTATTTATTTTGTTTTGTAAGAAATCACCAAACTGTCTTCCAAACTGTACAACTGCAACTGTACAACACCAAACTGCACAGCTACAAGCAAAGTAGTTGTACCGTTTTGTATTCCCACCAGCAGTGAATATAGTTCTTCTCCATAACCTTGTAAGGAATTGGTGTTTCAGATTTTTGCTATTCTAATAATTGTGTTGTGCTATTTCACTGTTTATTTATTTATTTATTTTTTTACAGAGACTGATAGAGAGTCAGAGAGAGGGATAGGTAGGGACAGAAAGACAGAAACAGAGAGATGAGAAGCATCAATCATCAGTTTTTCGTGTGACACCTTAGCTCAGGGGTTCCCAAACTTTTTACACAGGGGGCCAGTTCACTGTCCCTCAGACCGTTGGAGGGACAGACTATAACTATAAAAAAACTATGAACAAATCCCTATGCACACTGCACATATCTTATTTTAAAGTAAAAAAACAAAACAAAACGAGAACAAATACAATATTTAAAATAAAGAACAAGTAAATTTAAATTAACAAACTGACCAGTATTTCAATGGGAACTATGCTCCTCTCACTGACCACCAATGAAAGAGGTGCCCCTTTTGGAAGTGTGGCGGGGGCTGGATAAATGGCCTCAGGGGGCCGCATGCGGCCTGTGGGCTGTAGTTTGGGGACACCTGCCTTAGTTGTTCATTGATTGCTTTCTCATATGTGCCTTTACTGTGGGCCTTCAGCAGACTGAGTAACCCCTTGCTCGAACCAGTGACCTTGGGTCCATGCTGGTGAGCTTTGCTCAAACCAGATGCGCCCACACTCAAGCTGGCAACCTCAGGATCTTGAACCTAGGTCCTCCGCATCCCAGTCCGACGCTCTATTCACCGTGCCACCACCTGGTCAGGCTCACTGTTTTTTTTTATTTGCAATTCTCTAATAGCTTCTGTTATTGAACATCTTTTCATATGCTTATTTTCAATCCACATATCTTCTTTGATGAGGTATCTGTTAAGGTTTTTGGCCCATTTTTTAGTTGGGTTGTCCATTTTCTTTCTAGTGAGATGTAAATGTTCTTTGGTATATTTTGGATAACAGTACTTTAACAGGTAATTATTTTGCAAATATTTTCTCCAAGTCTGTACCTTGTTTCTTATTCTCTTGGCATGATCTTTTACAGAACAGGCATTTTTCATTTTAATAAGATCCAGCTTATCAATTATTTCATGGATCCTTTCTTTAGTGATGTGTTTAAACAGATCATCGTGATACCCAATATGATCTACATTTTCTCCAGTATTCTAGAAGTTTTTAGACTTTTGCATTTTACATTTAGATCTATTACTCATTTTGAGTTAGTTTTTGTAAAGGGTATGAGGTCTACATCCAGATTAACTTTTTGAGCATGTGAAGGTGCAGTTTTTCCAGCACCATTTGTTGAAAAGGTGATCTTTTCTCTATTGTATTGCCTTTGCTCTTTTATCAGAAATCAGGTAACTATATTTGTGTGGGTCTATTTATGGATTCTCTTTTCTGTTCCATTGGTCTTCTTTTTATGCTTTTCCTAATACCACATTGTATTGTATTTATTACTATAGTTATATAGTAATTCTTGAAGTTGGATAGTTTCAGTATTCTGAGTTTGTGTTTCTCTTTCAATATTTTGTTAGCTATTCTGGTTATTTTGCCTTTCAATATAAACTTTAGAATTAATTTAGCAATATCCACAAAATAATTTGCTGAGATTTTGATTGGGATTGCATAGTGTCTATAGATAGAGTTGTGAAGAACTGACAACTTGATGATATTGAAGCTTCCTATTTATGAATATGGACTATTTATTTTATTTTTTAAATCAGATTTCTAATTTTACTCATATAGAGCTGGACATAGTTTGTTAGACTTATATCTAAGTATTTCATTTCTGTATGCTAATGTAAATGGTATTGTATTGATTTTAAATTTCACTAGTTCGTGCTGGTTTACAGAAAAGTGATTGACTTCTGTATGTTGACTTTGTATCCTGCACCCTTGCAGTAATCACTTGTTAGTTCCAGGAGGTATTTTTTTCTTTTTGTTGATACCTTTCGGTTTTGTACATACACAATAATATCTGTTAACAATATCAGATTTCTTTCTTCCCAATATGTATACCTTCTATTTCCTATTCTTCTATAAATTAACTAGAATTTCCAGTTCAATGTTGAAAAGTATAAATAATATAAGAGGGGAAAACCTAGCCTTGTTCCTCATTTTAGAAATAAAACTTCTATTTTTTTCATCATTAAATGTGATGCAAACTATTTTTTGTAGTCTTTTGTCTCTGAGTACTTTTTTTGTCTTATAGTCAGCATTATCAGATATGAGTATTGCTACACCTGCTTTTTTTTGGGTGTTGTTTGCTTGGAGTATTGTTTTCCAGCCTTTCACTTTGAATTTGTTTTTATCCTTGTTGCTTAGATGAGTTTCTTGTAGGCAGCATACAGTTGGATTTTTTTTTTTAATCCATTCTGCTACTCTGTGTCTTTTTATTGGTAAGTTTAATCCATTTACATTTAGTGTAATTATTGACACTTGTGGGTTCCCTGTTGCCATTTTATAAATTGCTTTCTGTTAGTTTTGTATCTTGTTTGATTCTTCTCTTTTGTTTTTCTATCATTTGTTTTTGTTTGTTTGTATTCCATACTTCTTTCCTCTGTTGCTACCTTTTTTAAGTCAAGTGTTTTTGTGGTGGTTTTTTCAAGGGTGGTTACCATTAAATAATGAAAAGGGTACCTACCATATTCATTGTAGTACCCTTTCTTATGAGTATTTCTGCGCTTCATCGTCCTTTGCTACTGTTAATCTTCATCCTTTCTCCCCCTTTTTTTCTTTTGTTGTCACAGTTTAAGTTTGGTTTTATTGTTTTCTTGGTGGAGCTGTTACTTGTGGTTTTGTTTTCTTTTGTTCTTTGAATCTGGTTGGAAAACCCCCTTTAGTATTTCCTGGAGTGGGGGCTTTCTGATGATAAATTCTCTCATCTTTTCTGTATTTGTGAATATTTTTATATCTCCTTCGTACTTGAAGGATAGCTTTGATGGGTATAGTATTCTTGGCTGAAAGTTTCTCTCTTTCAGGGCTTTGAATATTGGGGTCCACTCTCTTCTAGCTTGTAGAGTTTCTGCTGAGAAGTCTGATGATAATCTAATAGGTCTTCCTTTATATGTTGTATTCTTCTTTTCCCTGGCTGCCTTGAGAATTTTTTCTTTGTCATTGTTTTGTGTCATCTTCATTATGATGTGCCTTGGAGTGGGTTTGTTGGGGTTAAGAAAACTCGGTGTTCTGTTTGCTTCTTGAATTTGAGGCTTTAGTTCTTTCCACAGGCTTGGGAAGTTCTCATCTATTATTTGTTTGAGTATATTCTCCATTCCATTTTCTTTCTCTTCTCCCTCTGATATACCTATTATTCTTATGTTATTCTTTCTGATGGAGTCAGACAATTCCTGTAGGGCTTTCTCGTTTTTTATTAATTTTGAGTCTCTTTCT